>NC_041400.2:169875511-170143011 GCF_900747795.2 Erpetoichthys calabaricus | reverse complement strand
AAATCTAAGGGAATGGCAAAACTTTGGTAATAAATCAATCCTATACACACAAGACAAAATATATCATTCTAAGGCACTTAACTAAAGTAACAAGTATAATAAGTTACTGTTTGTTAGTTTTTTTTTGTGAATTTACACTGAAAAGATTTACTTGGAAATGTTGGCGAGTGCTAAAAATAGCTGTCTCTATGCTTTCAAAGACCAGTGACTGGAGGCCAGCATGTTTGCTCACTATGTCATGCAAACATATAAAAGACATTGTATAAAACTAAAAGCAATATGAATATGTTCACTTAACAAATCAATATAAAAATTCTTGACAAATATAAATGTAGTTATTTTATATGTATATATAATGTAGAAATAGTTTTCTAAACAAGCACGTGTTGGCATCATTTAAGGCAGTGGGTTTTTAACCTTCTCTCTAATGAGGCTGCCTCTTTGTATGTATACAGGAAACAGAATGGCCACGTTTTCTTTTTTTTGTTGTTGTTCTATTCTCCGGGACAATTTTGTAATATTTAAGATGAGGTAAGCTGAGGTAATAGATTATAAACACATTATTCATAATTGCTTAACAGTAATTTGTTTTGCAGTGGGTTTTTTTCTTTTAGTTTTTGTTTTATTTATATAAATAAAATATTTTAAAATGCATGCAAAATATATACTAAACAACATTATTTCTTACCCATCCAGGTGTTGTACAGCTTTTGCATTTGGATATTTTCTATTTTGAAGGATCAAAATAAATCAGGGGCACCAAATATACAATACAATACAATTTATTTTTGTATAGCCCAAAATCACACAAGAAGTGCTGTAATGGGCATTAACAGGCCCTGCCTCTTGACAGCCCCACAGCCTTGACTCTTTAAGAAGACAAGGAAAAACTCCCAAAATAAAACCTAGTAGGGAAAAATGGAAGAAACCTTGGGAAAGGCAATTCAAAGAGAGACCCCTTTCCAGGTAGGTTGGGCGTGCAGTGGGTGTCAAAAGAAGGGGGTCAATACAATACACAGAACAGAACAGATCCTCAATACAGTATAAAAATAAAACTTTTAGAAGTACAGAGTAGAATTTAACAGTAGATGATATCACATAAGAAGATTTGGATATATTTATAGAGTCCTGGAGACCTCATCCATCAAGCTGCCTCCCCCCATTTGGCCATTCCATGGCTGAAACAGCACTGGGCCAGCCAACCCGATGAAAGGACCCCTCCTTCCCATGATTCCTGCGATCCTCCAATATAATATATCCAAATATATTTTTAGGTATTAAATGCAGAAAGTCCATTTACTAAAGTTTAATAGTTCTGTTATTCAGTCTGACTATGGGATCCTTGCTTAATGTCTAACTTAAATGGATGCCCAGTAGAGAACAAAATGATTAGCTATGTGAAGGTCTTGTGTTACAGCTGTACTTCTTACTTGTTAGACTGCCAGGCCCTCCTTTAGGTGGTGGTTGTGGAGTTTGGCAATTGAATATGAAAATACCTCAGTTCATCACTCAGACCACACTTCCATTCATACAGGAATCTTATGATGGCAAATACTGTAGCTCAGGAAAGAAGTCTACATCACCTCAGACTGCATACAATAAAGCAGTAGAAAAGTGCCCACCGATTTACTATTCAACTGTTTTCAACAAGACTTTTACACTTTTAGATCATCTTCACACACTTCATTGACCTGCCCTTTGACTAAAACGCCACTGTAAAAGCACTTTCACTACAAGCCTATTTGCTCTACTTTTTCAACTTGCTCCCTGAGCTTTATCACTTAAGGTTCAAATTTGTCATGTGTACATACTGTAATATGGTATGGTTCCACAGATTAATGATAGTACAATACATCATACATTGATGGTAATGCAGCAGATATACTGATATAAGCTGAAGTGTCATTTTTGGCCACAATTGTTTACTCTTATTAACTTTTCTCTGCTTCAGTTAATTGTGTTATTTGGTTGTTACTTGTATACTTGGTATATATTGTATCTTTATAATCTAACATACAGTATATTTTGCATATAAATTTTATTGGTGTTCATTATTGTAATGTTTATTGATATGTTACAGTTGTACTTCGTTGTGCTGTATTCCATTTTAATGCTGCAAGTTTGCTAATTCCCTGGGTAAACCATTAATAAATACATGTCAATGCACTATAACCAAATAATCTCCTTTTCAAATATGATTACCCTTTATAATTAAAAAAATAAAGTTAAAAATTCATTAAACCAGTCAAACTGTAAATGCTTATTTATATATCATAATGGAGTTCCTCCATTCATCCATCAACTTTCTGGACCTTCTTTTCTAGTTGTGGACAGCCTACCTTGTGTTTATGTGACAATGGGATTTATAAAATGCATTCTCCAAGCTAAGTACATAATGTACATTGTCAATACAGCAGACAAAGCTATTGTCTTTTATACAAAAGACAATTTGTTACTTTGTTTTTAATCTTAAGGTTATGTGTTTTCTTCCTTGCCATAGCGAACCTCTGGATCCTAGATACAGACGTGAATTTTTAGTCCATTTTGAGGCATTCAACACATTTATAGTCAATTTCAGAAATACTGATACCCATCAAGGTAGTAAGCAAAAACATTAATATTATATAGATAATATATGTAATGATTCAAATTTCCCTTAAATGTTTAGTGAAATTGCTAACTATTCATTTAACTGAAATAATTCCTGCAAAAGTGTTTTTTATCTTCGGAGTAATTTATTCTGTCAAGGTTAGTTGAAGTGTTATGCCTTTGGAGAAACAAATAGCCCAAAGCATCAAGAGCATTGTATACTAAGTTACATACTCTCTTTAAGGCCATTGTTGATGGTCCCTTTTCTTTCATTGTCTTTTTTTTTTTAAGAATCTCAATCTTGTTTGAGTGTCCATTAGCAAACATAATCTTTAAGACAACTGAAAAAACTCCTTCCATATTGGCTAAGAGAAATATATATTTCTGAATTTCCCCATGGGATTAATAGTTTATCTAGTCTATATATCCTTCAGTGCTTTTTTTTAGCATTTCTAGTCAAATCTTATCTTAGCCTACCAAATTTCCACCAGAGTTTAACTACTGGAGTAACAGAATTTAATCCTGTCTTGCTGGGTATTTGTCTTGGACTCCCACTAGTGAATAGGTTGTATTCATTGGTTGCTTCTTGCACTTTTGACTGCATCTCCAAGTAAAGTCAATATTTATCCACCTTTGCTAAGTACAGTTAGGGCCATTTTCAACTTTTTTTCCCTCCCTTCCTCTGAGCTGCTGTAGTGTCATTCTCCATGGGATCACCAGACTCCAGCACACAGCTTTTGCTTTAGTCATTACCATTTTGTACATTATTTTGGTTGTAAAGCTCCTTGCTGCTACACTTGTTAATTTCAAAGATATGATTTAAAAATGCTAATAAAATGTTAGGCTACATTGTAAGAATTTTTGAATATAAATCAAGAGCCATCATGCTCAGACTATATAATGCACTAATGAGAGCACATGTAGAATATTGTGTGCAGTTTATGTCACCACAGTACAAGGACATCATAGGAGCACTTAGTAGATCCAGCTGAATTCTTTCAACTTAATGGTGAGTCACATACTTGGACTCCAGTCGAAAATTTTAGGGAAGGGCATTTAGTATTGAAGCCTGAAAGCACTTCTTTACGCAGAGAGTTGTGGAACACTTAAACATACTACCAAGACATGTAGTTAAAGCAGAAACCTTGACAACTTTTAAGAAGAATCTAGATGAGATATTGGGGCAGCTTAACTATTAGCTAAACAAATGAGTTTGATGGACTGAATGGTCTCTTCTTGTTTATTAGATTTCTTATTTCCTTATTTTGTATTCATATGTATTAAAGACAAAATGGAAATATCCCTTGTAATCTTTTTAGCTGCCTAGGCAGGTGAACTTGGGTGTGTATGTGTATTCAGCCTGCTGCCATGCATATTTTCAGTTCACACTTAATAGTAAATATCTGGGGTTTTTTGGAGATACTTATTAAATTCATTAATAATTGAGTACAAACAAGATGATAATGCAGTTCTGTGGCTCCATGTTATTACAGGTGATGTGTGCAGTGATTGTGTCTTGTTTGTTCTAGTTTGGGCATAGCCATGAATGCATAAATGGGTTAAGGAGTTTTCTTCATCTGGTGTTGAAAGTTAACTTCTGGATTTTGTCATAGCATTAGTAATGCCACAAAGGTAATGTCTATACATCTTATGATTTAGACAGCTGTATCATTTAACAAGGTAAAATCCAAGACTGTTTGATACATGATAATTTATAAGGCAATTGATTTTTGTGGAGTCTTTGCAGGTAAACATGTAATGATAGTGTGTCTAAATTTATGATTTAGATTGACAATGTAATAGATTGATTCAGTACACTCGAAATAAAAGAACCAAGTGTTGATTAAGCCTACTAGGTGATTAAAATGTAGGAAGGAAAAGGTGGGTTTGTAGTTTAATCTGAAAATGGCTATGTGTGCATCTATGCAAACATTGGCGCACAGTGGAAGGCAATGCAATGTCAAAAAGCGCATTCACACACTATACTTGATCACAGATACAAAATGGAAACGTTCAGATTTACAGGCAAATTGCAGAGAATTGGCAATATTGGAGGTGGGACTGAGCGAATCTTGTGTGCTGAACCTGAGGATATGTAAGACAGGTTTGAAGGTACAAGAATATTGTCTATTTAATAATTTCTTGGATTTATTTTTAACACTGCCTTTCATAGCTTTGCTCTCAGGTATAACCCCTTCATCTCAGCTTAATCGGAGTTATTTTTGAGTGAAAATAACTTTTCATAAAACAAGTCTAATGTATGTAAGAGATTTAAGTTGTCTGTAAGTGGAGCTAGGTGAGACAAACTAGTATTTTGTTTTGGTCAAGGTTATTTGCTGCTTTGCCTTAAGACATGGTGTTATAACTTGGGAAAGGTGATTCGTAGAAGCTAGTGTTTGAGCAGACAGATTTGTTGAGAAGATGGGGTATATATAATTTATGTATATTAAGTGTTTGGCTTTCTTCACCTTTATTTAAGGAAAAGTAGTCAACACAACACTTGTCATGTAATATTGTCATAATTTTGTGTAGCTGGGCTCAAGCTTTATTCAGGTGATCTTCTAATGTCTTTTTTATTTTTGTTTTATATATGTCCAAGACTAGCATGTTATGTAGATAACTCTTCCAACTGTGAAGATACATTGTTTGAAAATTTGGTATAATTTTTATTCAGTGTAGGTTAGCAAATGTCAAAAAAGAATGATGTATATTGGTCTTTTCTATAAACCAATGTGCCTCTGCAAAATGGAAGACAATCTATCTAAAATCTTGCAATTAACATTTAAATAACAGTTTTACGTAAAGCCAAAACTTGAAAGAATTCATTTGTTTTAGCTATGTTTGTAAATTGTTTGAGCAATTTTATATTTTATGAAGTGTATCATATTTGTTCTTTATTTTTTTATCTTTCAGGTTAGCAAAAGAAAAAGTAGTATATGTAAATGAAGCTAAACAGCAAGAAGAAAAAATTGAACGAATGAAAGCAGAAGGATGTGATGAATATGACATTAAAAAGCAGGTATGGAATGGTGTGGTAAAAAATTAAGGCAAGATAAAAGTGCATTATTATTTTTTGCGTAAAATTACAATTTCTTTTCTTTCTTGCTTAAAGGAAATAATCCCCTGTATGATGTTAATATGCTTAAAGTGTGATTTTGATGCAGCTGAACAGATTTCAGTAAACAAAGAAGGAAGATTGCAAATGGAAATGCATAACATGCTCCCCTGAGTGCCCAAAAATGCATACTGCATAATAGAGTATTAAAGCTGTTAAAGTAACACAGCTTTTATAAATGATGCACTTTCTCCAAGATGATAGCTATTTTATTATTTATTGGCAATGTTTTAACTTTCTTCTTAATATTGTACGTCTGTTTTCTTGAAAACATCTTTTTTACAAAAGTAAAGTTTCAGGATCATAGTTTTCCTTTTTTTAAAATTCCCTGTTATACCTTAAGTTTATTTAACCAGTCAAAAAATCACATCTTGCCAAAAGTAATGTTTTGCTTTGTGAGTATAATACTTTGGTTATGCCTATCAAGGCAACTGCACATTTTAGCAATACAAAACAACCCCTGCTGATCTGCTATGTATTATCTTATCTCTTTGATGGAATTAATATCTACTGTAAAAGTTGTCATACAAAACAAGTAATTTACATAATGTATTTGTGCTGCTAATAGGGAAGGAAAAAAATTAATTCTGGATTAGTGAGCAACTTATAAGGAACCATTTATTTTGTGTTTTAATATTTCGTTGATTGGTCTTTATCACATTTTATTCTAAGCAGTCATATTTCCATGATTTGCTATTACTGTTTCAAATGATATTTAGATTTCGTTATATATAACAATAAAATGTAGCATAAATAAGTTAAATGATAGACAACGTCTGAGATTTATCAAAATCTTGGTAACCTTGTATAGGTATAGAACATGTGAACACTTAAGTTGTATGCTTACGGATAAAGTGGATCACTTTAAGACTGGCTGTGATCGCTGAGATTTAGATTGCCTTTCTTTGTACATTGAAGTCAAAGTTCTCCTCACAGAAATGATGGCAGTCTAGATTGCCTGTTAAAATGCATGCAAGTAAAGTAAGGTAAATCAGATTGGATTCACATCACTGGAGAAAATGTGATTGGATTTATAGTGCTTTTTGAAGACATGCTCCAAAAGATAAGTGATGTTTGCTCAGGTTATCCTTTACCTCTCTTTTTACCAGCTGTTCAAACAGTAGAAAAACTGACATACTTCACCTCCAACAAGTGTGCTGACAGAATCAAATTTTGATAGGTTAATGAACCATTAAGTATCTTCTTTAATCCACATGCAGTAGATTTTCCATTTGTGAAATTCGTAATGATTAGTGTGTTCATAGATCCTTCAGATTCTTGTGCTGTATTATTCATATTTGGGTTTTTTTTTCTTCCCCTTCTAAATCAAAATTAAATCTTAAAGTGCACGGTGGCAAATGTTATATAAACATTGCTGTTTCATTTATTTTTTGTTTAGATATGTTAAGGATTTCATTGCTTACATTAAAAGAACACATTCTTCTAAGGAAAAAATGCCTACTCTGACCTTTCTTAAATACTTCGCTGTGAAACTAGTGCAGCCTGTCATTGATATGGACCACCTCTACATTCACTCACTGAATAGTGACTGGACATAAAGGCTGTTTGGTACAATAAAAGTCAGTATCCTGGGGCCTCATGTAAAATGCTTACGTAGAACTCAAACTAAAACATACATACGGACAAAAGTAGAAATGTGCCTATGCACAAATCAGATGCATAAAACTCAGTAAGCAAAGCTCAACACACATTCCCTTTATAAATCCCAATCAATGTGAATTTTAACACACTTGCACACTCCTCCATGAATTTTGCCCATTTGAATATGCAAATCAATATAAATAGCTCCTTCCTTTCAGTGTTTTGTTAAAAGATGATGGCAAAAGCAAAAGTAAAAAAGAAGAATTTCATCAAATACAAAATGGAGGTCCTGCTCAGTGAAGTGGAGGCAAGGAAAGACATACTATTTGGTGGCTTAAGCAGTGGTATAAGCCACAAAAGGAAATTGGAGTGGCATGATGTGACAGAGGCAACCAAAAGTTCAAGTTCAGAAAACTGCACAGTGCGCAAAATAAAAAGAAGTGGTTAGATATCAAAGTCGACATGAAAATGCAAGTCGTAATTCACTGTCTGAGTGTCAACACTACTGGAGGAGGTAGCGGAATTATGGTGCTCACACTGTTTGAACAGCAAGCTGCTGAAGTTATTGATGGGCAGGAAGGGGGACTTCAACATCACCATAGGTGAAGGTGACTTAATTTTTTTTTTTTTTTTTTCACTTACCATTGTCCATACTCGTGTAAATAATCTGCATATTTAATAAGACAAACAAGCAGGCAGCAAATAAAGCATTAATTGTTTATTCTGTTTCAGACAGTATTATAAAAGATGACCCCAGGAGGTGATTGTGCTGCTGTTCTGAGCACATCCTCTGGCGCTAGTTGCACACACATACCCCTGGCTTCAGAAACTGCCAGTCAACCATCTGGCCGTGTGCTGGTGGACGCTGTTCTGGAGTCACAAAATGCAATATTGGATGCTGTAAGAGATGTGGTCAGTGAATTAAGGAATATAAATGCTGTACTATGTGATATTGACCACAATTAAATTAATTGGTTAAAAAAAATGCTGCATCTGATTACATGTTTTTAGTTTCTGATAATTACTTTCAAACAAAGCTGTAACGCTTTCTGATTTGTGGGATCATTTGGTGGATCAGGTTCATCATACCGCATCTTTTCAGGTATGGGCAAGCCACGATTGTGTGCCACATTATGCAGCACGCTACATGCTTGCCCAATGTGACATACTTTCTGTGCACTATAGAGCAGCACATTATATGGAAATGCTTTCTATTTTCATAGGCAAATTCGTTCTCTGTATGTGCCTTTATAGTAATGTGAATGCAGTCAATCGTTCTGCTCATACAGCATGCGTGGCACAACTCAGTTATGACTGAGAAATTCCCGATAAGTCAGCCAGTTCATGTTGAAAAGCTCCTGTGGCTTAAAAGCCAAAGATGGACAGAATTTGCAAAGGAACAGGTAGAGCACAATTCTTTAGAGTTTGTCTTGGTAAAATCAGCCCCAGTTCAGCACACAGCTCCAAGAGGATAGCTTTTGAAAATCTAAATCAACTTAGAAGTCAGTCATCATCATTGGACAAGAAATCAGTATGATCTTTAAATATGTGCTCTCTTCTTCTTCCATTTGTGATGTTTTCTAATAATGCTAAAGCAGCCATGGTAGTTGGAATAGTTTGTCCATTCCATGCAACATTTTGTTGTCATAGATTGATTACAAAAAAGTGCCTTAAATTTGTGAACGGTACGCAGTTCATTTCTGTGATATTGATAAAACCCATGTCATGGATGCAAATCTAAAAGAGAAAGGGAAACCACACAGAAACAGCACTGCTTTGATGCTGGGTGCTGCCAGTTTTCAAAATCGAGCAGAAATATGTGTATGCATGTTCTGAGACTGCCGTGAAAATGTGCACAGCTGCTCGTCAAGTTTATTTATTTTTACACATCTCAATGTGAGCATGGAAACAGGCGTACATAGCATTTTTGTACGTACACACTATTTATATATAATGCCCCTGTTCCTTGGTTTTGCTGATGTTAAAGTGCAATCAACTTTCTCTGTACCAAGAAACAAATTTCTCGACCTGACTCCTCCACTCTGCCCCCCCCCCCCCATCAATATATTCCATAAATGCTAAATCATCTGATAATTTCTGCAAATGGCATGACCTAGTATTTTTAATCTGAAGGGTACAGAGTTTTAGTCTTGATTCACTGAATTATTTAAATGTTTTTACTTCTTAGCAATGCCAGTTTTCTTCACTCCAGTTTAGCACTTACATCTGATAATTTAATGCATAATCTTCAAGAGAAGATCAGAGTAAAAGTTTTATTCTAACTTCACTGGCAGTTAAGATTACATTATTAATTAATGTAGTGATCATTGAAAATAAAGTAATGGAATGTGTAGAGGCACAACCTCTTGTAGACATAGTAAAATGTCAACTATATGATGTAACTGAAGTGGAGGATAGTCGTTTAGTGACAATTTTTTATTTTATCCAATAAAATGAATGGTGTAAATGCATGACATGTTTTCAAGTGATCTTGTTGGCCTGAGCTTATAGTAAAATCTGTCAATGCTTCATTAAATTCCTTGTAAAAAGCCAACACCATTTGTTGAAATTGTTCTTTTATCCACATGCCTTCATGTCGTTTTATGCATCAGCCTCAGACAAACACTCTGCCGTAAGTCAACCTGATAAAGTGAAGTTAAATGTGCCAGTTAACAAATTGTCAGAGTCCTCGAGTTTTAAAGGTCCTTCATGCATGAGAGTAGGAATCAGTCACCTAATGGGGGCTTTTCACATTTAGTAAAAGTTTAATTTCTTTCCTGTTTGTAGAATGTGCATGCTCTTGCCAACTTCACGTTCATTTTCTTCGTGTTCTCTAGTGTTGTTCTACATTTCAAAGATGTATTGTGGTGTTAATTCCTGAATTTAAATTGACAGAATATGGGTAAATGTGTATATATATCCATGAGTTGGTTTGTACCTTTCACCACAAACTGTCCACATAGGCTCCTGCATCCTGTACCTCTACAATCATAAAAGACTGCATAGAAAACAGATGAATTGAAATTGATAAATTGATAATATGTAATTATTCAGAACATTTCTAGCCAGTTGAATAAAAGACTACAGTAGTGTAGGAATAAGCATGCTTTACTATTCCTTTAGATCTGGTTTTGTATTATTAAAGAAGCTCAGAGAACTAATGATTATGTTAAAAATTGGTTATAGAGTAAAACTGTTGAATTTTCTTTACAGAGATTTTGCAGCAAGTGTTTATAATTATTGAGCTCATACGAATTAAGTTTTTTTTTTTTTACATCATTCAGAAGAATTTTCATTTTTCCTTGTGAATATTTATTGAGAGAATGTTTGTATTTTCACACAGTAAAATGTTGTGGAAGGGGAAATAGGAATTTTACCAACAGTTCTAGACATTTGTCAGTGACTGGCTATACGCAAATACACACACTGGCAGGAGGACTTCCATACTTATACAGTAGTTAGTCTTTTCACAAATGGTGGGTTTTATGTTTTGTTGGTTGATATATTTTTTACTAACTGCAATAAATAACTTTCACATTGGCTGAAACAAACAATGAGGCTCATGAAGCAGCAAAAATCAAATTGAACCTAGGTAGGTGAAATTTGCCCACGTGCAGAAAGTACAATTTTTTTTGTATAGTTCTATAGTATATATTATCATTGCTGAAAATGTACTGTATAGCATATATTTAACTTTCTGTTCTCTTATTCTCTGTATATGCTACTTGACATTTTCAAATTTATGTGTTCTAGTGCTTGCTTGTCATAAATAAATTTCTATATTGTTGGAAAGTATTTAGCGCATGCACAATAATAAAGACAATTTCCCTCCAGTTTGTAATTGTTTAGGGCTACAATTTAAGCACTAAATTGTGGAAATCACTTCTCTCATTTAAAATCAGTCATAATTTAACAAAGTGGGATAATGCTGCTGCTCTTTCAATGTGTATCCCACCATGATCCAGAAATAACAAAAAATGTATTTGTGCATACTGTTCGAGCAAGACGTTGAGACCAGTTAGTGCTGAATTGTGACCATTTTAACTTGTAGCATCTAAACAGCTGTATTAGGGTATTTAACAAAGATAGCAAGATGGATAACCAACTTATAAAATCCAATGCAAGCCGAGACAAGAGAACTAAATTAGAATATAATGCTTGTGGTTACCATTGTCCATCCAACCATCAATTCATTTTTTTACCTTGATTTCTGGCTTGTCCATTTCAGGGTCACGGCTAGCCAGGGCCTGCCACAGCAGCACTGAGTATAAGAAAGGAATCATCCTTGCACAGAATATCCCTCCATTGCTGGGTACACTCATGTGTTCAGTCACACTTACTTGTATGGGGGAAACTTAGAGTCTGTAATTAAAGGAGTACTCCACCCACAGATGCAAGGAGAAGGTGGAATCTACACACTGGCTGTGTCACTAACAGTTGTAACATGTTTTTGAAAAAAAAACAAAACAAAAAACACCATTACAAGTTATTATCTCTGCACCTGCAACTTGTCTACAACAATGACAGAATTAACTGCTTTGTATGTATATTCAAAACAATTTGCCAAACTTTTTATGCTGTTTGTTGAATAATACCACCTTGAAGCATGAGGCAGAGGTCTTTAATTATGCAATATCCATTGTGTAAACAGCAGCGCAGAATCACAGAGGTGCAAATAGTTAAACCGATAACACAACATATGTAATTGCTAAAACAAATCACAAACACTAACTTTGTTATTATTCTGGCCATTAGTACAAGTACTAATATGTGATGAACACAATGAAAGCTTTTATTGCACATATTTGAATGGTATGAGAGTGACTGGGATTTAGTCTTCAGTTAAGACAACATTACTGCAGTCTTGTTCTGCGCCCACAAGCAAAAGCCATTGTAAACCTCATATACAGTGGTGTGAAAAACTATTTGCCCCCTTCCAGATTTCTTATTCTTTTGCATGTTTGTCACACAAAATGTTTCTGATCATCAAACACATTTAACCATTAGTCAAATATAACACAAGTAAACACAAAATGCAGTTTGTAAATGGTGGTTTTTATTATTTAGGGAGAAAAAAAAATTCAAACCTACATGGCCCTGTGTGAAAAAGTAATTGCCCCCTGAACCTAATAACTGGTTGGGCCACCCTTAGCAGCAATAACTGTAATCAAGCGTTTGCGATAACTTGCAATGAGTCTTTTACAGCGCTCTGGAGGAATTTTGTCCCACTCATCTTTGCAAAATTGTTGTAATTCAGCTTTATTTGAGGGTTTTCTAGCATGAACCGCCTTTTTAAGGTCATCCCATAGCATCTCAATTGGATTCAGGTCAGGACTTTGACTAGGCCACTCCAAAGTCTTCATTTTGTTTTTCTTCAGCCATTCAGAGGTGGATTTGCTGGTGTGTTTTGGGTCATTGTCCTGTTGCAGCACCCAAGATCGCTTCAGCTTGAGTTGACGAACAGATGGCCGGACATTCTCCTTCAGGATTTTTTGGTAGACAGTAGAATTCATGGTTCCATCTATCACAGCAAGCCTTCCAGGTCCTGAAGCAGCAAAACAACCCCAGACCATCACACTACCACCACCATATTTTACTGTTGGTATGATGTTCTTTTTCTGAAATGCTGTGTTCCTTTTACACCAGATGTAACGGGACAGTTGCCTTCCAAAAAGTTCAACTTTTGACTCATCAGTCCACAAGGTATTTTCCCAAAAGTCTTGGCAATCATTGAGATGTTTCTTAGCAAAATTGAGACGAGCCCTAATGTTCTTTTTGCTTAACAGTGGTTTGCGTCTTGGAAATCTGCCATGCAGGCCGTTTTTGCCCAGTCTCTTTCTTATGGTGGAGTCGTGAACACTGACCTTAATTGAGGCAAGTGAGGCCTGCAGTTCTTTAGACGTTGTCCTGGGGTCTTTTGTGACCTCTCGGATGAGTCGTCTCTGCGCTCTTGGGGTAATTTTGGTCGGCCGGCCAATCCTGGGAAGGTTCACCACTGTTCCATGTTTTTGCCATTTGTGGATAATGGCTCTCACTGTGGTTCGCTGGAGTCCCAAAGCTTTAGAAATGGCTTTATAACCTTTACCAGACTGATAGATCTCAATTACTTCTGTTCTCATTTGTTCCTGAATTTCTTTGGATCTTGGCATGATGTCTAGCTTTTGAGGTGCTTTTGTTCTACTTCTCTGTGTCAGGCAGCTCCTATTTAAGTGATTTCTTGATTGAAACAGGTGTGGCAGTAATCAGGCCTGGGGGTGGCTACGGAAATTGAACTCAGGTGTGATACACCACAGTTAGGTTATTTTTTAACAAGGGGGCAATTACTTTTTCACACAGGGCCATGTAGGTTTGGATTTTTTTTCTCCCTAAATAATAAACACCATCATTTAAAAACTGCATTTTGTGTTTACTTGTGTTATATTTGACTAATGGTTAAATGTGTTTGATGATCAGAAACGTTTTGTGTGACAAACATGCAAAAGAATAAGAAATCAGGAAGGGGGCAAATAGTTTTTCACACCACTGTAATTTTCAGGAGACACCTTGAAAACAACACTTCAAAGACACTGGATTTCACTGGAATTCCAAAAATAATGAGATTTCATTGAAGAAATGGGGACAAATCTAAGAAAGTAAGCCCCAGACGTACATACCCAGAATTTGTAGTTCAGTGTTGGAGGTAATTAAAGTAATTAGTATCTGGTGCAAAATCCATGCATTAAAGGAGGAAAAAAAATGGTTGCAAAATTCACTCTGAAAATAGACAAACGACATACATCTTTTTATGAGGAGTATCACTGGAACATTTTAATACATTTGGGCAAGCATTAACTCCTAAAAATGTGGAACTGATTTCTGTTAATGAAGCATAGTTTCTTCTTTTAAGAATTATTATCCAAGACCAGGCTGTTTCTAATGAGTTTGCACACAGTTTGTGTGAGGAACTTGGAGATTTGGGTATGACTGCCGATCCTAATGTGATGTGGGAGACCTTCTGTGACAAGACCCTGAAGGTTGTTGAGGGCTGTGTTGGTGTTAACCGGTGTTCCCAGAAGGAGGTGTTTCATCTCGCAGGGCACCCTGGATACAGGGCTCCAGACAGAAAAAAAAATTTGGGAGCCATTGGCTCCTAAACCCAAAATATTTAGGAGCCAAATGCTTTTTTTGGGAGCCATAATCTGTACCGCATGCCAAATGTGAAATAAACAAATAATATTTACTTGTATTGTTTATTTGTTTCTTCGGTCTACCTCACACTGCCTTTCCTTTCTCCTGTCTGAGCTACAGTATTTGACCTGCCTACTAGTGTCCTCTGCAAGGTCTTGTAGATAATAATAACAGAAGAATAAATGACACATAAATGTGAACAGTGCAAATGTTTACTAATAAGCAATACTTCAAGTCCAGAGTCTTATACACAACATGTGTAAGGAACACTACAAATACAAACACTGAAAATGTCTTACACATAATAACACAAGAATTAACACAATAACACATTATAAACAATCATTTCTGGAATAATCATTTCGCAATGAGAGTACAAATATAAAGAAATTAATTACTCTTCAAGTTCACTGTCACTAAACATTACAATGTCAGCATCATTAGGCCAGCCAGTATACTTTGATCTGCACTTTTATTTGCTGGCTGACAACCAGCACTTCACACTGGGCTCTGGGTCAAAAAGTTCAAGTGTAGGGCCCTCTGTACTGATCCTTACCAAGTCTTCCAATGTTTCTACACTTAGGGAGTTGCACACTTTTGATTTTATTCTGTTTTGTACTGAAAATCCTCGCTCGCACTGAGCTGCAGATATCGGAAGCACCAGCATTATTTCGACTAAGTGAAGCAGATTTTTAAAATCTGTACAGAATGGCTCCTTGCTCAGCATCACTGTCCATAGGTCACCGTAAGTCTTATCCAGAAATTGACCCTTCACTAATATTTTCAACATTAGCCATTCCTTCTGCACAGCTGTGACATCACAGCCATTGTTTGATAAGAGCTCCCTGTACCATTTAACAAGTGTGTCTACCTCAAACTTGCCATAGCTATCAATGTCCTCTGGCCATGCATCATGACAAAACACTGAAAATGACTTGATGATTTCTGATCCCTTTGAATGTCCGTGCTGTGTAACACTTGACATCATGTTTGCAAACCTGATCTCCAATTCTTTAATAGTAATATCAACTGTTTTTTCAATTGCGGCCTTTAGATCACTTCTGAATGTGGCCTGATTTTGGGGGCCTTTCAATTTAACATTTTGGAAGGTTATGACTGTGTGGCTACTTGCAGCCCTCTCACTCCTGCTTGTTGATGGCCCTTCCTGTTGAACTGAGCCTTCAGGCTGAGAACCTATGTGCTGTAAGAATTCCTGCAGCGCTGAGTTTTTACTGCTGGTGGGTTTCGTACTGTGCATCCTAACTCTGCTCCTATAGCCTTCAGCTCCCGCTTGCTTTTGGGACTGAAATGATACGTTTTCCACACTAGTTGTAGAAGGTCATAAACTGTTTCATTCATTGGCACTGACCTTTGTGTGTTTAGCATTGCCAGTTCCAGCCGATGGGGTAGACAGTGGAAAAACAGAGCATGTTCACCTATCTCTTTTCTGAAAAGTGCCCCTATTCCCCCTGTTGAACCCCTGTTCATGCTTGCACCATCTGCTCCAAAAGCACTCATTTTATATACCCACCAATTTGGGCTGGTTGGGTCAGCATTCTGAAGCAGTGATTTAATGGTGTTTTGAATCCCTTCTGCATGACCATAATCAATCTCAGCCAAACTTACTAGATGAGTCTTAGGTGTTCCATCAGATACATACCTACAGTATGTGATGACATTGTCTTTCCCTGAGACATCTGTTCCACAATCAGTTATAACAGAGATGTAGTTTACCTTTAAAGCTTCTTCCAGCACATTACTTTTTAATTCATCTGCAATGCAACCTACAAACTCTGTACATGCTGTATCATTATCATATGTTTTTGACACATCCATGCCATTCTTCACTATCAGCAGAATTTGAGATTTAAACTTTGTGAACGGTATTTCTTCCAGTGCAATCATATATGCTGCATTGAATTTTATTTTTATTCTTTCATCTCATTTTCTGTCACTTTCTCATAAGCACGTTGCACTGCCTTTGCTATGGGGGAGTCACGAGGAGCAGACCTAGCGATCACAGTCTCTGGCATTCTTGTGTTTCTTACTCTCCCCATGCTTTTTCACAGTTTTCTTTTTAAAATGGCTCATACCACAAATGAATTCTGTTTTACCAGCAATTTCTTGTCCGGCTTATGCACAAATGCTGCAATACATCTTTCTCTTGTCATACCGTAACCAAGCTAACTCCTGTAACCAAGCCGTTTTAAACTGTCTTCCAGGCGTCGGAGCCGCGGGCGCAGAAGACTTTGCTAAAGGGACGGAGTTGTCATCCTTTAATAACTGTACATTTCCGGATGCCGGTGGCTGTACCTCAGATAACCCACTGTCTGAATTATCTTCGGTTCGTTCAGAAGTAGACAAGGCAGGATTTGGACGAGTGGGCATTGAGAAAAAGTCGGAAGTTTTTCGTTTGGCCATTTTGCATGTTACATGGAAACTTAGAACATTTCGCGTGTTACATGGAAAGTTAGGATGGAATTCGAGGAATAGTCGTGGCCCGATTCTCTTCTATTTCAGATCCCTATCCGCAGCAGTTAGCGAGATGACGTTTGAAGTAGAGTGGGCGTGTCAGATGATGCCTCGCTTTGGTTTGGGTTTAATCACGTGATAGTATAATAGGAAAGGCAGACGCGGGCTGAGAGTGTTCGCACATAATTAAAAGCCGTTTCTGCTTCTTTAAATTTAAAATGTTTCTTAGATTAAGAGAGAGAGAGAGTCGCCACCAGCGACTGGAATGAAAAAACTAGTTGCAAAATAGAAAATCAAGTCGCATTGGCGAACCATTTTAGTCACCATCTGGAGCCCTGGGCTATCATCGAGAGGAGTCGCAGCGCACGTCAATGGCAACTCTGGTCTGTACCCGGAACTGAGAGGGACGGCTGCGAGAGCTCTGAGGGCAGATAAAGAGGCGTTTGTTAGAGGAATCTGTGAGCAAGTGACACACCATCTGTGGTCTAGTGACCCACGTCCAGCTTACAGAGGAACTGAAGCATTACGCACATCTGAATCTGTTCTGCGGAGAGTCGCAGTCAGGGCAGCTGATGGAACGGTCCTTACGGATGACACTGCAGTTGTGACCCTCTGGGCCGGCTACTTTGAGCAGTTGTTCAAAGCTGATCCTCCGGCTAGGACGTTGGATATCTCTGGGTCCACGGTTCTTGAGGCTGATCCTCCAATTTTAGCTGTGAACCATCCAATCTCACTGAGATTGCACAGGTGGTGAACCAGCTGAGAGGGGGAAAGGCTGCAGGGATCTGTGGTATCTGGGGTGAACTTCTCCAGGCTAGTGGTAAGGCTGTCCTCCTGGCATTGCAAGCAATCTTTGCTTCCATTTGGGAGACTGGCATCATCCCGACTGACTGGAAAACGGGACTTGTCATCCCTATCTGGAAAGGGAAGGGTGATTGCCTGGATTGCAGCAACTACAGGGGGATAAACTGCTCTCGGTGCCGGGTAAAGTCCTTGCTAGGGTCGTCCATTTCTCACCTACCAGCGACTTGAACATTCTGGTTTTACGCCTAAGACGTCTACCATCGACCGCATCCTGGCACCATGGGTTCTCATGGAGTGCAAACACGAATATCGGCAGAGTTTCTGTGCAGCCTTTGTTGATTTTCGCAAAGCGTTCGACTCAGTTGATCGAGCTGCCCTGTGGGACATCCCGAGGGTTCGCAGGATCCCCTCGAGGTTGCTGGATACATGGCCTGTACACTGGTACTGTGAGTGCTGTGCAGAGTGGAGGCAGGACCTCTGCGTTTTTCCCAGTTGATTCTGGGGTTTGTCAGGGGTGTGTTTTTGCTCCTACTCTGTTCGATGCATGTATGGACTGGGTGTTGGGTAAGGTTGTGGGGTCCACCGGCTTTGGGGCATCTGTTTGTGAAGAAAGGTTCACGGATCTTGACTTTGCTGACGATGCTGTGATCTTCGCGGAGTCAATGGGGGCACTCGAGAGACTGAGCGCCGAGTCTGAGTGTCTGGTCTTGCGAGTGTCCTGGATAAAAACCAAGATCCAGGCCTTTAATGACCTCTTGGGCACAGCCATCAGCAGTGTGTCTGTTTGCAGAGAGAGTGTCGACCTTGTTGAGAGGTTTACTTACCTGGGCAGTGACATTCATGTCTCTGGTGACACTTCCTATGAAGCCAGTAGACGGATTGGGAGAGCATGGGGGGTCATGAGGTCGCTGAAATGGGGTGTGTGGTGCTCTTGATATCAATGTAAAAGGACAAAGGTCCAAGTCTTTAAGGTCCTGGTGCTTCCTGTCTTGCTATATGGTTGTGAGACATAGACGCTATCCAGTGACCTGAGACAAAGACTAGACTCCTTTGGTACTGTGTCTCTCCAGAAGATCCTTGGGTACCATTGGTTTGACTTTTTGTGTCGAGTGAACGGTTGCTTAGTTCCAAATGATTCACATTACCTGCATTGTGAGGGAGTGTCAGTTACGGCACTACGGCCATGTGGCGCGTTTCCCCGAGGATGATCCAGCTTGTAAGATCCTCATTGTTGGGGACCCAAGTGGCTGGACCAGACCAAGGGGTCGTCCATGTAACACCTGGCTGCGGCAGATAGAGGGTCATTTCCGGAGGGTGGGACTGGACCGCGTGTCTGCATGGGGGGTTGCAAACCGAGATCCCGAGTTGTTTCGTTGTGTAGTGGGTGCAGCAACACACTGTACCAGTGCATACTCCCCAACTTGACTTGAATTAATAATTAATAAGAGTCCACGATTGAAGGAATCATTAGCTTTTTACATTTTTTTTTCTTTTTACAAGAACTTTATTTTGTTACTAACAGATGAAAGTGCCACAGGTAATACACACACATATATATCAATTTAAAGTGTATTAACATACAATATGTGTCAACTTACTTTAATCACTTAATTTAAAATATTAAAATTTGATGACGCATACTTGCCAGTGTTATTATTCAGATGTCATTCTGAGAATTATTAGCGTAGCTCTAGCTAAGGTTTTTCTTATAACCTTAATCGAAGCTGCTTGAGAACCACTGAACGAATGATTAAATCTGTCGCATTTATATTTACACATTATCTTTTTAGTATTTCAAGGATCAAGCCCCATTTAATCAAAGTTAAGGTAAATAATATAATTAGACTATAGTAATAGCTGCAACGATTAGTCGACATAATCAATGATGCAGATTTTTTATTCTCGATGCGGCACAAACAGAACCTTCAATAGAAGCTCCAGTGACAAAGAACCACATTGGTTTTTGTAACTGCAATGCACTACACGAACGTCTGGGGGCAGTATTGTTTGTTACGACTATAGCCGGTTGCAGCATTCAATGAATATACATCAGCAAATATACTCGGCTCTGGCGTGCTGGAAAATTGTATTGAGAAACAACTTTAGCCAGTTGCGGAGTTCAATGAATGTATGTTGCCGAATGTACTCTGCTTCGGCGTGCTTCCAAATTGCACTGGAAGCCGACTCTTACCAGTTCCAGTGGTTTAAGGGTTAAGTGAATATAATTTCAGTTATGTTTTCTGACGTGTTTGGAGCTATTGTAAACGAGTGAATAGGAGTAGCTGAGCTGTCCTAGTTTTTTTTTTTGTATAATATTTGAGTTTATATGAATAGTAAACCATCTCTAACTAATGTTAGGTAACTTGTGTGAGTATATCGGTAATTAGCTTGTTACATATTTTAGTCCGTTATTTTTTTATTTTGGCATAATATAGTACATCATGTGATAAACTACAACACTTTTCCTTCAGAGTGTGATGATTAAAACATCTTTTTCTGTCTGTAAAATCATTCTTGTGTATTCCTGCTCCCTCTGAGCATCTCTTCTCAGCAGCTGGGAACATTGTCTCAAAGAAGAGAGCCAGCCTCACACCAGAGCTTGTCGAAATGCTCCTGTTCCTGCACTGCAACCAGGAATATATGAACTGAATCTTTTATAAACTGTACATTTTGTTTTATTTTATTTGAATTGAAGCTTTATTTAAACTTTTGGACTTTAAGACACACCAGTAGCCATTTTTGGTTAAGTTAAATGCACTTTTTTTGTTTAAAGACTATGTGCACTTTAGTTTGTATTTAATGTACAGTGCATCCAGAAAGTATTCACAGCGCATCACTTTTTACACCTTTTGTTATGTTACAGCCTTATTCCAAAATGGATTAAATTCATTTTTTTCCTTAGAATTCTGCACACAACACCCCATAATGACAACGTGAAAAAAGTTTACTTGAGGTTTTTGCAAATTTATTAAAAATAAAAAAAACTGAGAAATCACATGTACATAAGTATTCACAGCCTTTGCTCAATACTTTGTCGATGCACCTTTGGCAGCAATTACAGCCTCAAGTCTTGTTGAATATGATGCCACAAGATTGGCACACCTATCCTTGGCCAGTTTCGCCCATTCCTCTTTGCAGCACCTATCAAGCTCCATCAAGTTGGATGGGAAGCGTTGGTGCACAGCCATTTTAAGATCTCTCCAGAGATGTTCAATCGGATTCAAGTCTGGGCTCTGGCTAGGCCACTCAAGGACATTCACAGAGTTCTCCTGAAGCCACTCCTTTGATATCTTGGCTGTGTGCTTAGGGTCGTTGTCCTGCTGAAAGATGAACCGTCGCCCCAGTCTGAGATCAAGAACGCTCTGGAGCAGGTTTTCATCCAGGATGTCTCTGTACATTGCTGCAGTCATCTTTCCCTTTATCCTGACTAGTCTCCCAGTCCCTGCCACTGAAAAACATCCCCACAGCATGATGCTGCCACCACCATGCTTCACTGTAGGGATGGTATTGGCCTGGAGATGAGCGGTGCCTGGTTTCCTCCAAACGTTACGCCTGGCATTCACACCAGAGAGTTCAATCTTTGTCTCATCAGACCAGAGAATTTTCTTTCTCATGGTCTGAGAGTCCTTCAGGTGCATTTTGGCAAACTCCAGGCGGGCTGCCATGTGCCTTTTACTAAGGAGTGGCTTCCGTCTGGCTACTCAACCATACAGGCCTGATTGGTGGATTGCTGCAGAGATGGTTGTCCTTCTGGAAGGTTCTCCTGTCTCCATAGAGGACCTCTGGAGCTCTGACTGAGTGACCATTGGGTTCTTGGTCACCTCCCTGACTAAGGTCCTTCTCTCCCGATCACTTAGTTTAGATGGCAGGCCAGCTCTAGGAAGAGTCCTGGTGGTTTCAAACTTCTTCCACTTATGGATGATGGAGGCCACTGTGCTCATTGGGACCTTCAAAGCAGTAGAAATTTTTCTGTAACCTTCCCCGGATTTGTGCCTCGAGACAATCCTGTCTAGGAGGTCTACAGACAATTTCTTTGACTTCATGCTTGGTTTGTGCTCTGACACGAACTGTCAACTGTGGGACCTTATATAGACAGGTGTGTGCCTTTCCAAGTCATGTCCAATCAACTGAATTTGCCACAGGTGGACTCCAATTAAGCTGCAGAAACATCTCAAGGATGATCAGGGGAAACAGGATGCGCCTGAGCTCAATTTCGAGCTTCACGGCAAAGGCTGTGAATACTTATGTACATGTGCTTTCTCAATTTTTTTGCGGGTTGGAAAATGGATGGATGAATGGATGGATGAATTTGCAAAAACCTTAAGTAAACTTTTCATACGTTGTCATTATGGGGTGTTGTGTGTAGAATTCTGGGGAAAAAAATGAATTTAATCCATTTTGGAATAAGGCTGTAACATAACAAAATGTGGAAAAAGTGATGCGCTGTGAATGCTTTCCGGATGCACTGTATTTCTTTTTTATTGTGATGGTCACACTAATATAAAACATCTGATTATTTTCAAATTCATATGTTTCACTGGTTATTTTAATTTCATTATTATTTTAATCGTGTTAATGCAGAGACATCAGGGTTCCATTCACAGGTGCACAGACGTGAGCAGATGAGGTAAGACATGCAGTGGAGCCCAGAACAGGATGTGCAACCACAGGTCGCAGGCATCAAAATAGTCAAGCATGAAATAATCGTGACTAATCGAAAAAAAATTGAATGATTAGTCGACTACCAAAATAATCATTAGTTGTAGACCTAGTAATAGCATATGTAACCACATAAAACTCCACTGTAAAATCTCTTCACCCACAGAGTTTAGTGTTTGTTTGCCCGCCCGTGAATATGTAAGTACTAATTCCTCCCAATACTGTTATGTTGTAAATTTAAAAAAAATTAATTGTAAGATTTGAGAACAAAAAAAAACGTGCTAGAGCAGCTTAAATGTAAACTAAGTATGTGAAGGATTGTTCTTACGGCTCTTTTTCCAGCTTTTAAAGTTATTACAATGCAGAATAAACAGCTCTAAAGGGAGTTTGTATTGGACTGTCAATGCAGCCTATTCTCATATAAATAATATGCTAATAAAAACCTAGCACTTAAAGCTGACCACTTTCCATCGAGTATTGTTTTAGTAGAGGTTTGATGACAGAAAAGGCATAAAACCTGTCATATATAAGGGAAAGTGTGATCACTTTCTAGTATCCACATAAAAGAAAATTTATAAGGATATGTGAAACTTTCAAAGTTATGATTTTGAAATCAATATACAGTACATTACCGTACCATTTTCTAAGCTTGCTTAATCCTGAGCAGCAGCACGGGGGGCAAGAATATATCCTAGCAAGAATAATACTCTGGACAGAACACCAGTCCATTGCAGGGGAATACACACGCACACAACAAATCCACTAGGGCCAATTTAGTATCGCCAGTCCACCCAACCTGCATATCTTTGCACTGTGGGAGTAAACTGGAGGAAACCCATGGAGACACCTGGGCATACGTGCAAACTCCACGCAGGGAGGACCCAGGATGAAAACTTTGATCTCCTTACTGTAAGACAGTCACACTACCACTGTAACACCGTATCTCCCCAATAAACAGCATATAAGGGAAAGAAATTTAACAAAAAATACTGTTTTTAATTATGTACTATGTAAATTTGTTCTGTAAAATAATATTGAGGCATTACTCATGCTTTCTACTTTCTGATTTATATTCTGTATAAATGGACTTCCCTCCTTGACACTTTGAAATCATAGTTTTTCTAAACACTTTAAAAAAAAAAAAAAAAAAAAAAAAAAAATCTTTAAGTAGAAGAAAGCTACCACATTGCATTCATGTTGTATACTCTAAAGATTAAAAATTGAATGTGAAATTCAGTTTTATTTATGTTCACCAATAATCCCTGCCCCTTACAATAGTTCTTTTCTTTATTTCTTTTTCTTTATACACTATTTATGTGTATTAAGTGAGGGAAGATATTTAAGATTATTCCATACGCTCTATACTGTAAATGCCTTACTGTACAACACATTCAATTTTTAAAGGATGTTCTACTTAACAGAGTCTTTTGATATTGATTTTATGCAAACAGAGTTTATATGCATTTCTTAGATGGATACTCATTCTGGTTTTTTTTTTTTGGTTTTTTTTTTTTAACTGTGCAGTAGTTAAATAAGACAAGAACCTCAGTTTTTTTTTTGTCTTATTGAACTTGTTAAGATCTTGCCTTCTTGGCTGGGGTGATTTGTAATTCCATTCTCTGCGGTAGGTGAGAATAATATTTGGTCTAATGTATTGTGCAAGGTTGAGTAATAACTTTTTATGCATGATAAGCATCGAGAATATGAACCTGCTGATCTCTGCCTTCCATTTGTATAGACTTTTGTTTTTAGACAGAGTCTCCTGCAGTGAGCTCACAGTATGATCAATAACTCAATAACATTTTTCATGTAGTAATTATATGGTTGCAATATTATCTGTACCTAGCATTTCTTTATTACTCATATTATAGGCCTATAGGGGAAAATGGCTTTACATGCGTAGGTTTCTTTCAGGATATTCAAGATCATATACTTAGTGTGTGTATGTTTATATTTTTAGGGGGCATATACTGAAAAAAATGTGCATACATAACATTTTTTCTTTTCAAAAACTTGCACGTCTTTCATGCTGTATTATTTAAAGATGGTTTCTCATTCCCTGCTACTAGCCTTGTAAGTTAAAATTTTATTGCATTTTGATTTCTTTGTGATGCTTGTCTTTAGACTTTCCTGTTATGTTGTGAGACATTAAAATGTTAATTTAAATTAGAGGGTACAAATGACCCATGTGTGAGAGGATAGGTAATCAAACAGAGAAAGCCAGCCATAGGTCTTGTTATCTGTAGAATTACCTACCTGCCTCTGTATATGAGATGAGACATATTACAAAACCCTGTATTGCCTTGACAATCTCTGTAAATTTGATACAGAACTGGATATGAAAAAAAATTTGTATGCAAGAGAAACTTCTACCACTGAGTATTATATGAAATGCAGTTCCAGTATTGCATTAAATCTAATATTCAGTATTTTACTTGACATTTTTTGGTTGATTCACAGTTCCAGTATTGCATTAAATCTAATATTCAGTATTTTACTTGACATTTTTTGGTTGATTTACTGTCCACACCATGTTTTTTACAGTACACCCCCAAAATTCGCAGGGGTTATGTTCCTAGAGCACCCACGAATTGTGAAAAACCATGAATTTTGTATGTGGTTAAAAAAAAAGCCTATTTTTATAGTTTAATCCCTAAATATGCCCCCAAAACACTTTCATTTAATTTCAAACTCCACTTAATACATTACCTAAAAAAAAAAAAGAATCTAAAGGTAAACCCGTATACTGTACTGCTATGTCTCCCGCAGTGCTAGAATGTAAAATACAGATGTTACCTCTATATGTACTGTAATTCATGCAAGTGCGTTTTCATTGCCAGAAGCCTTAGAAGGTGCAGGGTGTTTCGGCTGCATCTTGGGGCTTTAACCCTTAAACTGCCACATACTTGGGGGTTAATGCATCCCTGGACTCCAAATACTTTTTTGCTGCACTTTAAGTAAACGTCAGAATTCACAAAGAAAAAGTGACATTTTAATGAAACACTTTTTTTTTTCATGCAAAGAGCATCACAATTACTGCAACACTGATCATTTTACACACTGCTAATGAACTGTAAAAACTATTTAAAAAAAACTACTGGAGCAATATGTACAAGATGCAACTGACGCCATGGATGACATTAAGTAAATCACCGAGCCAACTGCGCTTGAACTGGCAGCACACAAGCACACAGGTAAATGCTGACGCTGGCAGGCTAGTCTAATGTAGCGGTTCAATCCCAGAGACAGTGGGGCTGCAGGATGTCATGCTTGGGTCACAGAATTGCACAGAAACACAGGAAATTGTAGAGACAGGAACTTTATTCAAACACTTCAAACAAACGTGTCTCTTTCAGAAGTAAAACAAGCTCAGTATGCAGTTAGTTCTCGATTAAAGAATAGACAAACATCATAGGGGAGCACAATGGGAGCAGAGGATGCCTGGGGGAGGAGAAAGAAACAAAGCAATCAACCAAAAGGACAGGTGCTGTTCAGGTTTTAAGTATGCGTAGCGTCATGCGAGAAGCATATCACATCATGCAACCAAGCAGCCGCAAGTAAGGGAGCAATGTGAAGGTAGTCTATCAGCGTTTTTTTTGAGGAGCGTCCGTGTCTTCTAGGGATGCGTTCAGCCCCCCTGCTCACAAGGGGCCGGCAGTGGTCATGAGCTGGCTGCTCAATGAATGTACAGCACTGACTGATCAGCTCCTGCGTGCTTGCACCGTTGAGAAGACGGCGATTTATTTATTTTTATGGGGGAGATTCCAGGGATGCACCCAGCCTTGGTCTGATCCGCACGCACTCACAGAGACAAAAACAAAGCAATCCGGTAATCAAACAGCAAATAAAGAATGTAATGAAAACAACGATACCACCCCTGTTCCCCTTACAGTGATTACACATTAAATACAACAAAGCACCAACAAAACACACACACTAAATCAGGAAAAACGGCAACGGATGAAATGTAATGATGAAAATAGATAGTCCAGAGATCCGCACATTAAATGGGAATGTAAAGATAGTCCTACTGCTAGTTCCTGAAATGGTGAAGACGGGTTCAGGAGCACTTTCTTTCTTTGCAGGATGGCCATGAATCCACTTGCAGTCCTCATGTACACAGGCAGACAGTACAGATGCCAAACACGAAACGATCCAAGACAAAACAAATAAGTACAGGTAACCCAACAGAAGGTAGGCAGAGAGACAGGAACTTGAAATGCAAATTACAAAAACTTTTTCTTTGCTTTTGGTCACCGGCCCCCTTTTAAAAGCCGCGCTGACATCCTTTGACCCTAACAGCCCCAGCGCCCTAAGCAGAAGACCAATCAGAGCCACTGCAGGGACTGCTGGGAGTCGCAGTTTCAAATTCTATTGGCTACTTTCACCATCCCAAGCTGCATTTCCTCTACAGTTGCTTTCTGTTCTGTCTACAGTACAGTATTGCCACAAAAAAAGCCATAAAAATTGCAGAGGATATTTGCGGTTTCCGCTAACAATTATTAGATAGGTTCTAAGGAAAAACCTGCGAATGACTGAGGCCACGAACTCTGAACCGCGACTTCGCAGGGGGGTCTACTGTATTTACACTTTGTAGACTTGTTTGTGTAAATTTAACATAACAATCAGAGGGTGCATCAGTGTTGGATGTGATTTAGTCTTGTGGGGTCAGACATATGTGGACAACTCATTAAAAAGTTTATAGTGAATAACGGTGAAATCTAACACTGCAAAGATAAATACTTTATTCATCCCTTCAGGGAAATTCAGGAAAGACAGGCTGTGCCCACAGATCTTCTTTCTGAAATACCTGCCCCAATTCCTCCAGTCCATGCACTTTAAACTAGCCCCGGGGTTTTAGGTAGAGCGCAAAAAAAAAAAAACTGAACAAAAGACTTGATGCTGAGAGAAACAAAAGTTGAAATTGCTGTTACCCATTCAAGATCTCAGTAGTATAAAGTAACTGAAGCTTAATGATTAATTTATACTTTGTGTGCTGTGACAGAGGAGACAGAGACACGCACATAGTCCACTGCAGCTACTGGGTGCCAAGCGTTTGAGAAGTGCCTCTGTCTGCTACAATATCTGTCATTCTGACTCTTGTATCACTATATGGTATAACAGCAGCATGTAGATGAGCATTGGATACTACGTCTTAAAATGCTAGTTATATTCTGGTATGGCATGCTTGCATTTCAAGTTAGAGAGTAATGTTAACTACTTTTATTTATTTATTTAGACATCCAGTCAAAAGGTGGTTGCTGGGCAGCCATCTTGTGCTTCTACTGGTGGTGTTAGGCAGATATGTTGATTCAGGTGTTTTGAGTCTGCATCTCCTGTGACTCTTAGTTATCAGCCCTTTTAAGGGCAGTCCTTTTCACCTTCCTTTGACAGAGTGTGACACAATGTTTACTTCAAATGCATGTTTTGCAATTCATATTTTCATTAACATATCTGCAATGTCCTTTCATACCTGCATCAACTCTGACGATATCGTCGTAACCCGAAGAACCAAGAGTGCACACAGCACCTGTGACAACATAACATTCAGTTATACCACTAGTCCATTGATGATGTCTTTGAATGCCAATGTATAACTGGATGTTACACAATTTTTTTTTTCTTTCAGTAAATAAGTTTTATTTTTAACGTGATATTTGCCTTCTGCATATGTGACACGTTTAACATGTTTGTTTAGGGTTTTTTTAGGAGGGTTGACAGATAATTCTCACATGAAGTTCAGCACGAATTGGTGTGCCACAACCCATCTTTGCTTGAAAAGACTGAGCCTTTGGTGGGTGCTCCTTTTATACCCAATCTTGATACCTACATCTGTTATCAGTTAACCTGCTAACTGAGGAACCTTTACAGTCTTTGCCTCTGTCCCAACTTTTTTGGGGTGTGTTGCACATATCAATTTCTAAATTTATGTTTAACAAATAGAATTAATTTTATCGGTGAAAATACTGAACATTTTTTCTTTGTCCTTTTGCCTGTTAAATAAAGGTTTAAGTTAATTACTAAATTACAGATTTTAGTTTTTATTGCATTTTTAGAAAGTGTCTCAACTTTTTTGGAAATGGGGTTTGTAAAATAGAAGCTATCCAATCAAAAAAATATATAAGGCTTCATGAATGTTATAACTAGTGCATTGGTGTTCATGAGAATTATGTTAAAAAATTCAACCACCTTGGTTTTAGTGGACCTTTGCTCAAAATGTTTGGGTCATTCTATTTGTGCTAAATACACCCTAATAAAACAATAAATGCCTGTGATTCTGTCCTTGTGTCTGTCTGGTTTCAATGTCTCCGTCATACCAAAATATAGCACATCACCAGATTTTAACAGTGCTTTTACGAATCCCATACCAAATGGCATATAATAGAGATACAGGTATTGCGTGGTATGCTGCAAACGTTAGCGCTGAGGTCTGCATTGATTACTTAAATTTTGAGCCTGTCTTAAACAGTTAGAGCAGCTAGTACTCCACTTAAGGTCTTATTCCCTGAAAAGTTAATAACATTTTAAAAATTAAACTTTGCTTATTTTTCAACATATGACTAGAAATATCAGAAGAAATACTTATTGTGCTTAGATAAACATTATAAAAGTTATATTTAATAAAATAACAATGCAAAAAGAAATTGTTTATGTTTATGCAGTACCATTCATGTTGAAAAGCTGTCTGTTCTTTACATTTACATTATATCTCAATATTGTGTTTATTTAAGCAGGGTAAGGGTAAATAATTAAGCATGAGTGACATTTGAACCTTTTTACGTAAACATTCATTGAGTTAACTTAAAAGATATTCATATATGTACCCAAACTCAAATTCAGTTTTCCATTGTTTTCTAGGTTGAGGTTCTTCAGGAGTCCAGAATGATGATACCTGATTGCCAGCGTCGCTTGGCAGTGGCACATGCTGAACTAGTACAGTTTCTAGTAAGTATCTACATTTATTTGGCTGAATCAGTTTTTAGGATATGCATGATGCTAGCATAAGTGTGGTCTCCGGAAATTAATCCTACATCCTAAAATTATAATTTACAGCCAAGTGGCTATTAAACATAATAAAAACTTGGCAAATCTGTCATAAAAACTGAGAATAACACCAACCCTGAATAAATCAAAAATGAGACTTTTGAGCTGTGTAGCCATCACACAGCCCATTCACAGCTGGGAATGTCCCATTCCTAACCAGGGACATTCCATGAAACCGTGGCCACACACACAAACACAAACATAATATTATCCTTTGTTTTCCTGACCCAGGGACTTTAAAACATACACAAAATACACTAAAACCAAAGTGTGAAATAACCAAGTCTAATTGTCTCCTGTGGAAACCTACAGCTTTTACTTAAAACCCTTTTGTTTCTATTGCAGGAAAATGAAGCAGATTTGACAGACTTGGAGGAGTACAAGGAGGCACAAAGCATTCTGGATTCTGTAAAATTAGAAGACTAGCTTTGAAACATTTTTTGCTCACCTCTTAAACATCCATTCCATAGAATTAGGCCCATGACTGTGGAGAAAGAAACAAAAATTAAACTTGATCAGAGTTTTTTTAGTGTGTTTTAAGTTAAATATCTACAGAAAACAAACATTGTTTATTGAGCCCTGATCAAATATTAATAAATTCTGATTTATGATACAATGGACTTGGATGTATTAATCTAAAAAAAAAAAACATATTGCTAATTAAAAAATAACAGTATCAAATAATGAGTTACAAATATTTTTTCCTCAAAACTGAAATGCACAAAATATTTTAGAGGTGAAATTAGTAACATCTTACTTATTTCAGCAAAGACTGTAATATGCCGGTTAAAAAGGATTTAGATGCTGTCTGTTGATATTTGATGAAGGAATATTTCACTACAACGGGATGACAATGCTGTTTGGTTGGTATGTTAACTTTATGCAATGCTTCTTCTTTTTGTAATTTTTACTCCTTTTTAAGTTGCTTAAAAAATCACCCAGTAACATCAAAATTTGATGCCGAGTCCAGGATCTGTGTGGATTAGAGAGGTCAAGATGTAGACTGGACCTCTGTAGTCATCCTTTTAGGTTTTAATTGTCTCTGTGTTCTCATACAACTGTCAGTTTTCTTCAAGTTCTTAAAGCAGCTAAATATATTCATACTTGATCATTTGTAAACCCATTGCATAATTTGAGTTTTTGGCTACAAAATGCACTTTTAATCGGTATCTGTCTCTTAATTTAAATAAAGTTTAATTATTCACCAGTCTTAGTGTTTTGAAGCATAGTAAAATGATGCACCTGCTGTACAGAAACTGTGCAGGTTAAAATAAGCGAACCTTTATTTCTGTGACTTACACCAAGTAAAACAGGATGAGGAGGGCCAATGACAAAATGCTAACCTGCAAACCAATGAAACTGAAAATCTGAAATGTTGTGTTAGGGATAGTTAAGCATAAAAATTGCAAAAAGGCAGGTGTATGTCAAGCTGAATTAACATTTTTGATTTACCTTAATTTTCAGATGTCTTAAAATGCAGTTCACTTTTTTAAGAGATCTGAAACTCGTTTCCAGATATTTTCAATGTGTTTCTTTAAATTTTAAGATATCCTCAATACATTTTGAAATATCTCACGTAATTTCCAGATATCTCAAAATACATTGAGAGATTTTGAAATCAAAATAGCTCAAATACTTTTTGAGGAATCTCAAATTGACCTTACCTGCTTTTTAAGATATCTCTGATATATTTGAGATGTCTAAAAGAAGCAGAATGTTATTTTGAGCCACCCTGACGTGTACTTCATAAATCTGAAAATGAACAGGATGCTATAACAATAACATTCCACACAATAGTTCGGTTTAATTACGGTTACATATGTTTTTACTGTTTGGTGCATTTCTTGACCTGAGCTAGTCAAAAGTGGAATAAGACACCACAACATCCCATCAAATAAATTTAAATAACCAACAGCTTTACTTTGCTTTAAAAGCCAGAAAAATGCACTTAGAATGAAAGAAGCACAAAAAGGGGAAGTTCTATTTGTTGGAGTTTCCCTCTTTCAATATACAGTACCTCTAGCTTGATATGCAGCAGAGATCAGGAGTCAACAACAGTGTGCTGCTTACATAAGTGAGAGCTTCCCACATAACCCAAAGAGTGGAACAGTTCTTCTTGTTATAGTTCACGTGGGAACAAATGAAAGAAATGTGAATATTCCTTCCAGGAAAAAAAATTGGGGAACTTGAAAACAAATCAGTTATTTTTCTCTGAAATCCTTCCAATACCAGGAAAATAAACTGCATAAACAGAACTTAATATTCAGTTGTAATGCATGATGGTACGAGGGAGAGTCGAGCTAAAGATAAAAAATAGGATTTATTAGAAAATTGAATGAACCTTAACAAAGCTGATGATGTCAGTTCTCAATGTAGTCTCCACCCTTCTCAGTGCACTTCTGTCACCTGCCTGGAAGTTGTCTGCATTCCAGAAGAATAAAAGGTTTTGTCTTGTCCTCGCAACCACTTGTGCACCCCTTTTTTTCACATCATCATCTGTCTTGAGTCGACGACCACTCAGATGTTTTTTAGAGGCTCAAAAAGATGAAAATCACACTGTGCCAAATCTAGTGAATAAGGAGGATGTGGCATTACCTCAAAATTCAGTTTCTTCAGACAAGCCTTGGTGTTCTTAGCAGTGTGTGGGTGGGCATTGTGTATGTTTGCAGCAAAAGGAGACCTTGAGACAACAACAACATTTATTTATATAGCACATTTTCATACCAAAAAGTAGCTCAAAGTGCTTTAATAAGAAATTAAAATAAGACAACATTAGTTAACATAGAAAAAGAGTAAGGTCCGATGGCCGGGGGGACAGAAGAAAAAAAAACTCCAGACGTCTGGAGAAAAAAAATAAAAAATAAAATAAATAAAAAATAAATAAAAATAAATGAGACAGCAGTGCCCACCACTTTGGTCAAATAGCAGGCTTCATGTTGGTCTCCAGCAAGTCACAGTAACTTGCACTAGTGACTGTAGTACCCCTCAGCATGTAGTGTTCAACAATAACTCGGGGGCACGAGTGGTTGCAGGAACGAGACAAAATCTTTTATTCTGCTGGAATCTAAGCTCTTCCAGGTAGGTTGCACAAGTGCATTGAGAAGGGTGGAGACTTCATTGAGAAAAGACTAAGTTGTTGGTTCCATTTTCTAATAGATTTCATTTTCAAACTTTACCTTGGCTCACCCTCGTATTTTTTTCAGTCACTGGAATGCCTTTCCCTGTTAACATTTCCTTTACAGATGAGATGGACTACATCTGCCTGTGTTTTAGAGAATTGGTGGACCTGACACAGGTGTCCTTTATAGAGAGAGTGTGCACCCCTAAGGTGTCGTGGGAGGAGATATGTGGGTTAAGGTCACAAGGCGTAAGGTAAAGGGTACACACTGTCTGTGGGCATCAGCCCTAGAATTGGAAATGTCAGACCATTTTCAGGTCCTTGCAGAGCTGGACAGTGTCTGTGAAGTGGTTAGCAGCGATGAGGAGCCCCAACGGGCTACCTCAAAACCAATTCCCAGAAAGAGTGAGGTAGTGATAGTTGGGGACTGTTTCATTAGGGAAATTGAAGCACAGGTTTGCTCCAGAGAGAGAGAGACAGAGAGTCTTCTACAATGTGTTGCCTTCCGGGTGCACAGGTGGGAGACCCCCCCTGGAAGAGTGGATAGGCTCTTGGGCAGAGCAGGGTTGGAGTGGGTCCAATTGTCATTGTTCATGTTGGAATAAATGACATACATAAAGGTAGTCTGTCAGTTCTGTGATGTAAATTCAAAGAGTTAGGTGCCAGGCTGAGGAGCCTGCCAGTCCAGGTAAGACTGAGGAGATTAGAAGAGTTAACGTGTGGCTGAGATCTTGTTGCAGGGAATAAGGGTGTAGGTTTATGGGGCATTGGGACTCCTTTTGGAACAGAAGGGACCTGTTCCACCGTGACAATATGTTGGGGAGGTGAATGAATAGTTTAGTCGAGGATTGATTGTTTAAACTATAGAATGGGGGGAAGGGAGTTTAGGACAGGCCAGGTTTAGAACTGTAAATGGTGGAACAAACAATAGTGTAAAAATAAAAATGCATAGTAATGTAAATTCAAACCCATCATTTAAATGTAAAAGTAAAAGGAGAACTTGAAGCTCTAGCATGAAATGTAACCTGCAAAACTGAATCTCAATTTGGCCAACCGGTAGAAGACAAAGCATACAGATAACAGGAGAATGCTCCATGTGGGGTGAGGTCACCAGTGGAGTCCCTCAGGGGTCTGTCCTTCGACCGTTGTTTCTGATTTATATTAGTGACATTGGTTCCAGTATAGTTGGTGAACTTGTGAAATTTGCAGATGATAAAATTGGAGGAATGGTAGACACTGAGGAGGCCGCCAAAGCAATTCAAGACAACTAGGACTTGCTTCAGAACTGGACGAACACTTGGAAAATGCAGTTTAATGTAGAAAAGTGTAATGTGCTATGTGTGGGCAAAAGGAACAGATTTACAAACACACGATGTTCAAGGTTAAGCACTTTATTCTCATTGTGTAACACAACAAAATTACTTTTTGTGACAGTCCCAAGGTGCATTTAAAGAACAAATAATTCCAAATATGTCGTATACAGTGTTAAGTGAACAAGTAAGCAGAGCAAATTATTGCTCAAAGTACAGCAGCATAAATTATTGCACCTGTTAATGAATAGTACATTACATATTATATATTGTATTACGTTAGTATATTGCACATTACCAGCATAGCTTATTGCACATGTTCAATTAAAAATGATCTCAGACTGAGGAAATTCAGAGTTCAGAAAGTTTATGGCAGATGGAAAAAAGCTATTTTTTAGTCTGTTTGTGCATACACAGATTGACCTAAAGCGTCTGCCTGACGGGTGGAGCTCAAACAAAGAAATTCCAGGATGAGTTTTGTCCTTGAGAATGTCTTTGGCCCTTCTCACACAGCGAGTCTTATACAAGACACTGTCCTACAAGAAGGGACCTCAGACAAGGATTTAGGTGTTTATGTTGACACAATATTCTCATCGTCTAAATCTGTGGTTCCTAAAAGGTTTTTATTCCAACCAGATTCACAATCGGTGATAATAATCGATAACAACTGATCTCATTTATTAGCTGGTCTTTTTTACTCTTCTCTTTTATTCTAAATTCAGAAAAACAACAACAGTATGTTTTTTACATTAATAAGACATGTAGAAATATTTCTATTTTTTTCTAAAGCTATAAATGCTTAACTCTCTTTTGTAATTTTCCTATTATTTTTCCATTTTCTTGTGTAGTTTGCTCCCTTCATTTATCTCTAATAGTGACAAACATCCACCAGCATAGCAGACACCCAGGTTGATGAAAGCAGCAATGACTTCAGTGTCAGGCCTGCTAATTAGTAAATAATCACATAAATAACCAGAACACCAGGAAAAGCAGAATGAAAGTTAGGTTGAAAATACTGTTACCGACTTAAAATTTTAAAACGTTAAAGACGCATACAGCGCCACCCCGCTGCCTGCGCTTGGGAAAGCAGATCATAACCTGGTTCTGCTTCAGCCTCACTACAAACCAAGAGTGAGGGTCCTACCTACAACCACACGATCATTCAGGAAGTGGTCCCCGGAGGCAGAGAAGGCTCTGAGAGAATGCTTTGGAACTATGGACTGGGATATCCTGCAGGAATCACATAGTGAGAACATTGAGGAGGTTGTTGACTGCACTACCAACTACATTAACTTCTGTATGGACATTGTAGTTCCAGTAACAACTGTACGCTGCTATGCTAACAACAAGCCATGGATTACAAGTGACATCAAGGACCTTTTGAACCAGAAGAAAAGGGCTTTTAAAGGAGGTGATCAGCATGAACTCAAGCACGTGCAGAAGGAACTCCGAGTCCAGCTCAGGGTGGCGAAGCAGCAGTACAGGAGAAAGCTGGAGCAGAAGTTGCAGAATAACAGTATGAAGGAAGTGTGGGATGGGATGAAGATCATCACTGGCTGCAGCTCGAAGCGGGGTGCCACCATCAAGAGAGACGTGAAGAGAGCAAACCAAATGAACAACTTCTTTAACAGGTTTGACCACCCTAACCCACTCTCACCTCAGAGTACTGCACCCTCCACACATCCTTCTGCTGATACCAGCATAGGAGAGACATCCCCACCCACAATTACAACAGCGCAGGTGAGCAGAGAGCTGAGGAGACTTCGTGCCAGCAAAGCAGCGGGTCCAGATGGAGTATCGCCACGACTGCTGAAGGTCTGTGCATCGGAGTTGGGGGGTCCTCTACAGCGCATCTTCAACCTGAGCGTGGAACAGGGGAGAGTCCCGAGGCTTTGGAAAACATCTTGCATCACCCCAGTCCCAAAGGTATCACGTCCTAGTGAGCTGAATGACTTCCGGCCTGTTGCTCTGACATCACATGTGATGAAGACCATGGAGAGGCTGCTGCTTCACCACCTGAGGCCACAGGTTCAACACGCCCTCGACCCTCTGCAGTTTGCATATCAGGAGAAGGTGGGAGCGGAGGATGCCATCATCTATATGCTACACCGATCCCTCTCTCACTTGGACAGAGGCAGTGGTGCTGTAAGAATTATGTTTCTAGACTTCTCTAGTGCCTTCAACACAATCCAACCTCTGCTCCTTAGGGACAAGCTGACAGAGATGTGAGTAGATTTATACCTGGTGGCATGGATCGTGGACTATCTTAAAGACAGACCTCAGTATGTGTGTCTTGGGAACTGCAGGTCTGACATTGTGGTCAGCAACACAGGAGCGCCACAGGGGACTGTACTTTCTCCGGTCCTGTTCAGCCTATATACATCGGACTTCCAATACAACTCGGAGTCCTGCCACATGCAAATGTTCGCTGACGACACTGCTATCGTGGGCTGCATCAGGAGTGGGCAGAAGGAGGTGTATAGGGACTTAATCAATGACTTTGTTAAATGGTGCGACTCAAACCACCTACACCTGAACACCAGCAAAACCAAGGAGCTGGTGGTGGATTTTAGGAGGCCCAGACCCCTCATGGATCCTGTGATCATCAGAGGTGACTGTGTGCAGATGGTGCAGACCTATAAATACCTGGGAGTGCAGCTGGATGATAAATTAGACTGGACTGCCAATACTGATGCTCTGTGTAAGAAAGGACAGAGCCGGTTATACTTCCTTAGAAGGCTGGCATCCTTCAACATCTGAAATAAGATACTGCAGATGTTCTATCAGACGGTTGTGGCGAGCGCCCTCTTCTACGCGGTGGTGTGCTGGGGAGGCAGCATTAAGAAAGACGCCTCACGCCTGGACAAACTGGTGAGGAAGGCAGGCTCTATTATTGGCATGGAGCTGGACAGTTTGACATCTGTGGCAGAGCGAAGGGCGCTGAGCAGACTCCTGTCAATAATGGAGAATCCACTGCATCCACTAAACAGTGTCATCTCCAGACACAGGAGCAGCTTCAGCGACAGACTGCTGTCACCGTCCTGCTCCACTGACAGACTGAGAAGATCATTCCTCCCCCAAACTATATGACTCTTCAATTCCACCTGGGGGGGGGGGGGGGGGGTAAACGTTAACATTATACAAAGTTATGGTCTGTTTTTACCTGCATTATTATCAATCTTTAATTTAATATTGTTTTTTTTTGTATCAGTATGCTGCTGCTGGAGTATGTGAATTTCCCCTTGGGATTAATAAAGTATCTATCTATCTTAAAAAAAACTGCATGTTCCCAGTATAACTGCTTATTAGTTATTAATTAGTTATTACTTAGTTTGTAATTTCTACATTGACTCTAAAACATAGAAACTGGGAAATAATGACTCACTTAATTAGGCTAAGAGTCCAATGAAAAAACAGAAGTTGGTTAGAACAAAAACCTGCAGCCACAGTGGGTCCCCAGGACCGAGTTTGGGAAACACTCGTCTGAATGATGTGCAGAAGCTAAACGGCAAATAAAAATATTATGTTGTATCGTAACAACTGTTGAATGTACAGTGCATCCAGAAAGTATTCACAGCGTATCACTTTTTCCACATTTTGTTACGTTACAGCCTTATTCCAAAATGGATTAAATTCATTTTTTCCTCAGAATTCTGCACACAACACCCCATAATGACAACGTGAAAAAAGTTTACTTGAGGTTTTTGCAAATTTATTAAAAATAAAAAAACTGAGAAATCACATGTACATAAGTGTTCACAGCCTTTGCTCAATACTTTGTCGATGCACCTTTGGCAGCAATTACAGCCTCAAGTCTTTTTGAATATGATGCCACAAGCTTGGCACACCTATCCTTGGCCAGTTTCGCCCATTCCTCTTTGCAGCACCTCTCAAGCTCCATCAGGTTGGATGGGAAGCGTCGGTGCACAGCCATTTTAAGATCTCTCCAGAGATGTTCAATCGGATTCAAGTCTGGGCTCTGGCTGGGCCACTCAAGGACATTCACAGAGTTGTCCTGAAGCCACTCCTTTGATATCTTGGCTGTGTGCTTAGGGTCGTTGTCCTGCTAAAAGATGAACCGTCGCCCCAGTCTGAGGTCAAGAGCGCTCTGGAGCAGGTTTTCATCCAGGATGTCTCTGTACATTGCTGCAGTCATCTTTCCCTTTATCCTGACTAGTCTCCCAGTTTCTGCTGCTGAAAAACATCCCCACAGCATGATGCTGCCACCACCATGCTTCACTGTAGGGATGGTGCCAGGTTTCCTCCAAACGTGACGCCTCGCATTCACACCAAAGAGTTCAATCTTTGTCTCATCAGACCAGAGAATTTTCTTTCTCATGGTCTGAGAGTTCTTCAGATGCCTTTTGGCAAACTCCAGGCGGGCTGCCATGTGCCTTTTACTAAGGAGTGGCTTCCGTCTGGCCACTCTACCATACAGGCCTGATTGGTGGATTGCTGCAGAGATGGTTGTCCTTCTGGAAGGTTCTCCTTTCTCCACAGAGGACCTCTGGAGCTCTGACAGAGTGACCATCGGGTTCTTGGTCACCTCCCTGACTAAGGCCCTTCTCCCCTGATCGCTCAGTTTAAATGGTCGGCCAGCTTGCTGTAGGAAGAGTCCTGGTGGTTTCGAACTTCTTCCACTTATGGATGATGGAGGCCACTGTGCTCATTGGGACCTTCAAAGCAGCAGAAATTTTTCTGTAATCTTCCCCAGATTTGTGCCTTGAGACAATCCTGTCTCGGAGGTCTACAGACAATTCCTTTGACTTCATGCTTGGTTTATGCTCTGACATGAACTGTCAACTGTGGGACCTTATATAGACAGGTGTGTGCCTTTCCAAATCATGTCCAATCAACTGACTTTACCACAGGTGGACTCCAATTAAGCTGCAGAAACATCTCAAGGATGATCAGGGGAAACAGGATGCACCTGAGCTCAATTTTGAGCTTCATGGCAAAGGCTGTGAATACTTATGTACATGTGCTTTCTCAATTTTTATATTTTTAATAAATTTGCAAAAATCTCAAGTAAATTTTTTATGTTGTCATTATGGGATGTTGTGTGTAGAATTCTGAGGGGAAAAAAATGAATTTAATCCATTTTGGAATAAGGCTGTAACATAACAAAATGTGGAAAAAGTGATGCGCTGTGAATACTTTCCAGATGCACTGTAAATCTTGTAAATGAAAAATTAATAGACTCCTTCAGGCTCCGGTTAATTTAACAAGTGAGAACAACGTATGGTCAAGATCTTTGGATAAGATAACTGTCCAGCAAAGTCTTTTGACGTTTCTGATGAGTTTTTCAATACAATGTGGGCCTGTAGTCAGGTTGTCTGTGTCAGTCCGAGAGATGTCTTGTCTCTATTCAAACCATGTTGTAATGTATTAAATTTTAGCATGAGTTTAACTTCCCATTCTTTTCTCTCTTGCTGTGTTCTGAAGTTGCCCATAAACACTGTGACTTTAAAGTCCCTCTCACAGTGGCCATGGCTGTTGAAGTGGGCTGCTACAGGAACATCTGTGTTGCCACGTTTAATGTGGAACCTGTGTAAACGTTCTCTGGTTCGTTTTAGAATTATTGGTTGACTTAATAATTTCAAGTTAGTCTTCAAATATGTTGTCATGTATATATGATGCAATTAAATTCTTGCACGGCTCCCACTGCCTGGTGACAGAAGTATAACACCAGGAACAGATGATGAATGTGATATGGGTGTCTACCTTTTAAAGGTGTATTTTCTGAGATATCTAAGCCTTTTTTGATGAAATATTTGTGTTTGTATTTTGGAAGATTTTTTCTCTTTTCTATTTGTTACTGTTCCACAACACCTTTTAGTTAATTCATGAGTGCTTTTATTTCATGGCCTCTGTTGCTAGTATGCTGTTCCTAGTTACTTCAATGTTAAATTTTGGTCTTCATATTACATAAAAGACATAGCAGTACTAGAGAAAGTCCAGAGAAAAAAGACTAGAGTGACACTGGGGACTGAGAGGAATGAGCGTTAAGGAGACATTGCAGGTGTTTAAAATTTTGAAGAGAATTACTACAATGGATGTCGGGTATTATTTTAAAAAATAAATTCTTCAACAAGACCACGGAAACACACTTGGACACTTGTTAAGAGCAGATTTCACACAAATGTCAGAAATTGTGTTTTTTTCCATATAAAGTATCATAGACACATGGAATAAATTAGCAAGTAGTGTTGTGGAAAGCAGCACTTGATGTTATCTTGGACAGTCTAGGTGAATCAGATGGATGAGGGTTAAGTGCTTGTTCTCATTACAATTGTTCCAATATTCTAATATAGAAATACTGATAAAAAAATGTCTGAAATAGCATCAACCACCGTAATTCAGGGTGATTATAAAGAATTGTAACGATTTACTTCATGAGATAGATGGACATAATAAACAGCAATAGTTGTATCAGATGTTTAAAATGTTAAAATGTCTGCTTCAATTTAAATGTGTAAAGTCTAAATATTCTCAATTGTAATAGTAATGGTAGCAGAAATTTGAACTTTTTACCTTCTGATAGAGAGTTGCATTCCTAGTGAGGAGCTCAGGATCACTGACCTTGAAACTGGCTAAAAGACACCTCACATGCTCACATTTTGTAATAATCAAAGAACTCCCATATTCGTGATCAGAACCTGAAACAGCATAAAACAATACTCCACATGCCTCTATTAACGACACCCATTTTTGCAAAGTTTTGTCAAAAAGAGCTTTGTGAGCAGAAAAATAAAAAACTGAGCCCATCCTGTGATGACCTGCTGCCTCATCCAGGACCTGGTGATGCCAGAGTTTGATCTGGCCAGCTGTGACAACATAATTGGATTAAGGGGGTTTACAAAATGAAGGAAGAAAGCTGTGCCCTGCATTGAAGTATATGATTTTCCTCCCATTTAGTCATCGAATTTCTAAAACTGTTTGTTTCCAGTGTGTGTTATGGGGAGTTTGTGTGCTCACTGCAAGAATCAACCCTGCCAGTCCTTTACAGGGCACATACAGTGGATTCAGAAATCATTCAGACCCCTCATACTATGTACACTTTATTGCAATGTAGATTATATTTGAAATTGATAAATGTGCCATTTTTGATAATCAATATACACTGAGTCACCCTTAATAAAGTTCACACAGGTTTTCAGAAAGGTTTGCAAATTAATTAAAAATCAAAAACTGAAATCTCTCATTCATGTAAGATTCCAGACCGTTTGCTGTGGATCTCCACATTGTGGTCAGATGCATTCTGTTTGCCTTAATCCTCTCTGAAATGTGTCCAGAACTTCTGTGGAGTCCACCTGTGGTAAATTGAATTAACCGGACATTGCTTAAAAAGACACACACCTGGGTGTAGAAGTTCCACAATTCACACTGCATGTCAGGATGAAAAGCAAGCCATGAAGTCTGAGGACATCTCTGTAGACCTCCTTGATAAAACTATGGTGAGTACAGATCAGAGCAAGGGGGTAAAACCATTTATAAAATGTTGAGTGTTCCCAGGAGCACTTAATAATTGTGAAATAGAAGAAGTTTGGAACCACAAGCACTCTTCTTCCTAGAGTTGGTCGGCTAGCAAAACTGAGCAAATGGGCAAGAAGGAGGCCAAGAACCCAACTGCCACTCTAAGACAGTTTCAGAAGTCCTCTGCTGAGATGGGAGAACCTGTTGGAAGGGTGACCATCGCAGTAGCACTCCGGTAATCAGGTATTTATTGTAGAGAGGCTAGACAGAGTCTGCGAAGAAAACCTGTGCCAAAGTGCAGACAACCTCAGACAGGGGTGACAATTCACCTTTCAGAATGACAAGGACCTAACCATACAGCCAAGGCAACGCTGGAGTGACATCGGGATAAGTGGCCCCGTTAAAGCCCAGACCTAACCCCACCTGTGGAGAGACCTGTCCAGCCTAATGGAGCCTCTTGAGGATCTCTCAATACCGACAATAAATATGTGTAAACGAATACATGTTTGTTCCTGCCTTGTGCCCTGTGCCAGCTGGGATAGGGACCAGCAACCCCCGTGAGTCTGTTCAGGCCTAAGCGGGTTAGAAAATGACATGACTAAAATGCTCCACTTCACTTTAAAGAAATGTAGAATATGGGAGTAACCTAAGCAATCTTAACTGATTACAGTATAAGGATTCTTGTGGTGGTGGTGGCAACATCATGCTATGGGGGTGCTTCTCAGCAGCAGGAATAGGGAGACTGATCAGAAGTGAGGGAAGGATGAACGCAGCCAAATACAGAGAGGTCCTTGAAGGAAACCTGCTCCATAGAGCATGAGATCTCAAACTGGGAAGATGATTTACCTTATAGCATTACAACCACCTGAGGCACACAGCCAAGACAACACTGGAGTGACTTTGAGACAAGTCTCCAATTGTCCCTGAGAGGCCCTGCCAAAGTCCAAAATTAAACCCCATAGAACATCTGAGATGAAGAGACCTGAAGATGACAGTTTACAGACACTTCCCATCCAAGCTAATGGAACTTGAGAGGATCTGCCTGAATGAATGGGATAAAATGCCCAACTGCCCAAATCCACATTTGCAAAGCTTGTGGAGATTTGCCCAAGAAGAATCAAAGCTGAAATTGCTGCCTAAAGGGATTCTACACATTACTTGAATTAAGGGTCTGAATTCTCCTATGAAGGAGAGATTTCAGTTTTTGATTTCTGAATGCACGTTTTCACTTTTTCATTATGGATTATTGAGTGTAGATTGTTCAGCAAAAATGACCAATTTTTCCATTTAACGCAAATCTACAATACAATAAAGTGCGGAGAAAGCAAATGGGTCTGAATGTTTTATGAATCCATTGTAAGTACAAACTGGGCCAATTTTGAGTTAGTCAGTCTGATTGTATTTTTTGGATGGTTCTCTTCAGAGTAAACTGACCATCATTTAGGTAATTTACTTAATCATTTATTTATTTCACACGTCTGCGTATTCTGTTATAAAACCTATGCTGGCAGCAGTGGGTGTAAGACAAGAGCCTTGATGGGAGGTCAGTCCATTATCGATCACGCTCCTGCACACACTCACACTCGTCTAGCTGATGACATTTTTACAATTGGTTTTCATTTATTCATCTATTCATTAATTCTCCAGATCCTCTTACTCAGATCCATTGTTGTGGGTGGCTGAAGTGTAGACCAACAACATCTGGCAGAAAGCATGATGGGATTTATGGGGCACCAATTATTTGTGGAGCACTCTCACTCACACACCCACACAAGACAGATTTACCAATGAACCTGTCAACCTCTCTTTGGAATGAGGCATGAAATCAGAGTACCCAAAAAAAATGAACTTGTATCACTCATGTACTTACTGTATTCTGCAGCTCTATTTATTCAATTTCAGGTCTGATAGATGTTTGGCAGCTGTTCTAGCAACTCAAGGTACAAAGCAGGAATCAAACTGGGGCACCAAACCATCATCTGGCACACCCAACCAGACAAAGCAAATTTAGAATGAACAGCTAATCTTTAGACTGGGCTTGGACGCTGGCGAGGACATACTAGTAGGATGAGTTTACGTTTTGTCTGTCTCCATCACGTTTCATATTCCACTTCTGTGTGCACTTTTTACAGATGTGCAGCTTGCAGCATTGCCAAGCAGTCTCTAAGTCATTCAAGTGAAGATGGAGGAGTGTTATTAATTACCGGTAAGCATTTGAATTAGTTGTAGCAAATGGCAGGAGGAAGAAAAACCTCCCAGATATTCAAGAGAGTCACTCAGAGAAGAATAACCACTTCACTTGCTCTCTTGTCTTCAGCCCCTGGCAGAGCTGGGCACGGAGGTGCAGGACAAAGTCACAGTGGTTAAGGAACACTGTGACACACAGGGACGTTTGTTACGGACACTGCAAGGTCCCAGTTTTTTTGTTCTGCTAAAGAATTGATTTGGTGTTACAGTAAAATTCAAAATATAACTATAATAAAATTAATAACGCTCCAACAAAAATATCATAAAACAAAAAGTATTTGTATTCTCCATGCTTCATAACTGTTATCAAAAAATATTAGACCTCTCAGAGAAACGTTAGAACAGTGGTTCTCAAACTGTGGCGTGGGCCCCCCTAAGAGGGCGTGAAGTAACAAAAAGGGGGATGTGAAGATGTGAAAAAAAGAAAATAAGAATCGAAAATATGAAAAATACATCTATTGAAACCAAAACAAATTAACTTAAACTACACTCTGATACTAGAAAAATAAATATAGAGTTAGATAAATGTCGATAAAAGTTAAGTAGGTATAATAAAATATGCATCTATGATATATCATTAATTAAAAAAGAACAAATTGGTATTAGTGGGCTCCTTTCAAAAAAACATTAGGGGGGGTGCAATTAAAACTGTTATGAAAACTCAGGTTGCAAATACATAAAGGTTGAGAAACGCTGCGTTAGAACATTAGAACATTTTTTATGAGAATGGGCCTTTCAGCCCAACAATGTTTGCCAGTCCTACCCACTTAATACCTCCAAAATGAACAGGTGCCTGCTCAGCGCCCGTCGCTCCGCCACAGATGTCAAACTCTCCAGCTCTGTGCCTATGATAGAGCCTGCCTACCTCACCAGTCTATCCAGGCGTGAGGCGTCCTTCTTCTTAATGCACTCTCCACTTTTTAACTTCCACTGCATTTTTATAACTCTTTATTTAATATTGTTTTTTATCAGTATGCTGCTGCTGTTGGCTGTATGTGAATTTCAGGGAGGGAGGAATCTATCTATCTATCTATCTATCTATCTATCTATCTATCTATCTATCTATCTATCTATCTATCTATCTATCTATCTATCTATCTAAAAATAACTTCAGGTCCAGCTTTGAAAGTCCTACTGTCTACGACATTGCTTATTCCATGTGTCTGTGGTTCTCTTTCTGAAGGTAAACTTCCTAATGTTTGAGCAAAATTTGCCCCTAACAAATTTCCAACTGTGCCCCCGTGTTCTTGTTAAACTCATTTTAAAGTAACAGTCTCGATCCACTGGGCTAATCCTTTCATAACCCTGATTGCTTTGATCATGTCACCTCTTAGTTTACTTTTATTTAAGCTAAAAAGGTTCAGTTCCTTTAATCTTTCCCCATTTCACATAACCTGCAATCTTGGAATCAACCTAGATCAGGGGTCTCTAACACGTTACTCACGAGCTACCGGTAGCTCGCAATCCCTTTCCAAGTAGCTCGCTAAAGGGTTAATGAATCCTATATAAATTTGAAAACTTGATTAGTCAAATTAGGGGTGGATGATCTTTTCCAAAAAAATCATATCACAATCCCTTTAACACAAAATCACGATCCACAATCTGAATTGCAATCTCTTTTTTCAATGTGGCATACACTTAAGAGAATGTCCGGACTCAAACTCATCAAGACCTAAGTAACACTTTATTTTAAATATGAAACAAAGTTGAATTCAAATGTTCTCTTGTTGGCTAACTAAGCGAAGTTAAGGAACGTGTCCTGAAGTTGGCGACTGAATGAGGAAGGCCTTTCCCCTTGGCATGCTGCGTGTTTCTCGGATTTGCGCAAATAAATCGGTCCTGTAAGTGAACTCTGATACATAGTGCAATGAGAGAAGTCACAAAATCAGCCGGAAGGTTCAAGAATATTATAGAAAAAAAACCCGATCCAAATCCGTTCAGTAGTTCTCTTGTGAAAAGCAGACAGACATACATACGGATAGAGAGACATTGGATTTTATATTTTATATATTAGTAAACCTTCAAAATAATGTGCAGTTTAAGTCTCAACAGCATTCTCAGCATTTCTGGAGCTTAGCAGAGCGAGATAAGTTAAGAATCTTCACCAAGCAGCTCTGCTTTGTTTGGGTCTCCATACCTCTGCGAGTCTGACATGAATGTCATGAAGTCAAAGTTCAGATCAAGACTGACAGACGAACATTTAAGTGAGTGAACCTGAGTGGCTACACCCCACCAGACACCTGCCTCTCTTGTTGACTCCATGCAGTGCCAGTCATCTAACTAACTAAACAACACATCAGAACTGCAACTGGACCTGTGAATAAAGTGACACAGTGACATGGAACAAAATGACAAATGAATAAATAACATCTGTGTAATTGGAATTGCATTGTTTGGTTTTGACAGCATTCATGTTTTAATTCAATAGTGTGGGATACGCTAGAAAATGCATACAGACATACAAAATGCACTTGCAGGTGAATTAAATATTTTTTGTGATGTTTTAATGCAAACTAAGCTATGAGAATAAATGTTAGAAAACATGAGTAGCTCTCAGCCATTTTCATTTTGTAAAATGGGGAAAAAAGGTTGGAGACCCCTGATCTAGATGATCTTCTTTGGACTTCTTCTCATGCTTTTATATCTTTTTTTAACAGCTCAGAGACCAGGACGGCACACAGTACATCCCCTTTGACTTATAAAATGTTAAACACTCATAAAAATCAGTAAACATAATTAAGACTCAACAAAAGACAAAACCAGACAGTAAAAAATGACAATAGACAGAGAGGGGAATTGTGACACCCCTGGCCTTCGATATCCAAAACAATGTGCCTTATATATGAAAGTGTCAAAAAATATTCAACATACAGAAAGTTGCCTCACAATAAAGCAACTCAAAAACAACAAATCCAAAACCTAAAAATAAATCCTGAAATAAGAGAAGATAAACAGAGTATGATCGACATGTACATAAAATAATTCAAGATAAACAATCTAGAAACAAGAGGGAGCTGAGCCATGTAAGTTCACCCAATATGAAGACCAGAGGTGACCCTTGAGCTGTTGGGGGACCCCATCCATTGACACTTTACATTACAAGAACAACTATTTACATGAAACAATACTTTCAATAAAATGTACATTAGGAAATAATGTGACAAACACAATTTCATAATAATATTTACAGTAAAAATCGACAAAAGGATTAAACAAAAAGAAAACACATTTGAGTCAGGGAAGTCACCATAACAATAGCACCCTTGTTAGATTTCATGTTGAGCACGGCCTGCAGTTTTCGGTCTCCGTATCACCAAAAAGACATATCAGCTCTAGAACAGGTCCAGAGAAGAGCAACTCGATTGATTAATTTTTAGATTAAACAAAGCAAGATTAAGAGATAGTATGATAGACGATCTTCAACAAGAACACGGCAACGAAGGTGAAAACTGGTTACATATGTTACGGGTTTTTTGCCTGCAGAGAACTACAGATTAATTAAATAAATGGCCGATTAGTGTGGTAGAGAGAGAAGGGACCTTCAAATCTCATCTTCATTTATAAATATGAGATTGGCAGTCTTTTTTTGGGCTGAATATGTATCTCTTTGTAAAATTGTTCTGATGTCATGCACACCTCAGCACTCATAGAGGGCCAATTCAGGGCTGCAAGTGGGACGCAGGAAGAAAAGCTCAGAAGGTGCGGACTCCTCCTCAAGCACTGTGAGGGTGAAGGTCTAACTGCTGCACAGCCTTCATGTTTAATAAGTAGGAGTTTTTTGAGGTTTGTACAGCTGGTAAATCCTATTTCAGCAACATGATAAAGGAATAAAACACATGAAAGCAGCATTTTACCGTATTTGACCAGGATACCCATGAGGGTGAGGCATGCATGGAAGGTGCTAAACGCAGTGCGTTATGGAGCCAGGATCATTTTATAAATTAGCTGAGGTCAAAACTGGAGCACCACATGGCCTAATGGTGGGCCCACTTCTATATTTAATGTGTCTAAATCATTTAGGTGAAAATGGAGTCCACACTGTCTGGCTGAATAGCATCCTGCTGAGCTCAGGGCTGCCAAGTCCCACAAAGGGTGGTGACATTGGAATATTCTGATCCACAGCTCTGTCCTCAACATATACAGTATAACACACACTGCCCAGATGTTTCCATCTTTGCTTGCCACCTTTTTTTAGGTACACTGAGGAGCCCATCGTTCCTGGCTGCATTACATCCCACTCTACAAATGGTGGGGAGATCAGCAGGTGCACAGCTGCCTTCTGGTCAGAACAATGAGCTAAAAAGTCTCCGGCCATCCTGTACAACCACTCTTCTCTCTCCTCTGTTCAGAACTGCCAGCAGTCGCACCACCAGGTTAGCTGGCAGTTTTATCTGCTGGTCACCAGTATTCTCAACAGCCATTGATACTGACAAGGGCATCAACACAGCAGATCTGCATTTCTTACATCTATCAAGTGTTGTTTCATTTAAGGTACGTTTTTGTATTTATTGTCTCTCATTGTGTATTTATTATTGGTATTCGTTAAGTGAAGGAGACTTAAACATGGTGGAAGAGGGTCTGTCACCTCCACAAAAAAGCACAAAGCAGAACCTTCATTGCCAGCCCAGTGAAGATTCACCCAGATCAGCTTACTCCAAACTACAATGTCAATGTACCACCAGGAGGCTGTGGTCTGACTTGGCCCACAAACGACAGAACTGGACTAAATTAAAAAAAAAAAAGCTTATATTTTCCAAAATGCCTTACAAGAAGGAGACAACCATCCAACTCGATAAACTCAAACCATCAAAGACGATCATTTCTGTATAAATGAAAAAATAATTAATTTTTAAACAAAAGAACAAGGGAGGCACGGTGACGCAGTGGTAGCGCTGCTGCCTCGCAGTAAGGAGTCCTGGGTTCGCTTCTCCTGTGTGGAGCTTGCATGTTCTCCCTGTGTCTGCATGGGTTTCCTCCCACAGTCCAAAGACATGCAGGTTAGGTGGATTGGCAATCCTAAATTGTCCCTAGTGTGTGCTTGGTGTGTGTGTGTGTGTGTGTCCTGCGGTGGGCTGCCTCGGATTTGTTTCTACCTTGTGCCCTTTGCTGGCTGGGATTGGCTCCAGCAGACCCCGGTGACCCTGTGTTAGGATATAGCGGGTTGGACGATGGCAAAAGAACAACAAACAAAGCTCAAAAGAACAAAAAGGAGTTGCCTAAACTCCTAAACCAAATGAGTCCTAAATCACAATCCAATAAACAAACCAAAAGCAAAAAAGCACAATCCAAATACAGAAACTATAAGAGCCAATCATAGAAAGTTAAAGTTTTGAGTTAAATTCATGTTAATGTTTGATTTATTTGAATAGAATATGATTCCTTCCATAGTCATAGACAATGGTTTAGTCTTTTCCCCCTATAAGTTAGCAAGATGTAGAATCTTCTTACTATAACTGAGAAACAGTGAGTTGATAAGCGTTAGTTGTTGTTTAGAACAGGTCCTTGTAAAGAGGACTTGATAAACCCATTTAAGTTTAGAAATGGGATAAGCATACAGTTTTCTGACCGTTTTGAAATGGTTCAGAAATTATAAGTGACTAGTAACGATTTAAGATGTAACAAGATTAAGCTTAGAACTAAATTTTTTCTTATTATAATTTTTCCTTTTTTGCTATTTTTAATTTTCTTTTTTTTGTGTGAACTGTTTTACTTTCAAACTTAACTAAACTTTTAAAAAATGAAGATATTTTGTCTGTGGAATCATTTCTGCGCTTCAGGCTTTTTTGTTGAATCCCATTTTTTAAGTTGGAGCTGCTGAATTTTGGAAATTTTGGGAAAACGCAGCTACAGAAACAATATCTTAACTCCGTCAGCAAGCGTCAAAGAGCCGCTGCTCCACATTCCTGTCTCTCTGGCGTAAATAGTCAGAGGGCGGGCTCAAGGTGGTGATGTCATGTCAGTGGCTCCGCCTCATGGGGAACCGCCCACAAAGAACATGGATCACAGGCAAATTTAAAAGGACAGTGCACTGCTTATCATATATATAATTTGCCAGCCTACTCACTCACTCACTCACGCACGTCTGTCCGAAGCCGAATGTGCAGTCGCCTTCTGCGCAGCTGCCCGAAAAACCTTACGAGACCGACATCGCAGCAGGCGTCGGATTTAAGGACGCGAAAATTCAAAGAGAAAGGCGACTTCAATTAAAGCTCTAGAGGCCTGAAAGGCGATTTCGACTACAGCTCGAGGCCTAATTACGCATTCATTCAATACACCTATATCAGGTTTGTGGTGCTTATACTTATTACTATTCTACTCGTGCCTGTTTCATATTACGTTGTCGAAACGGGCTCTTTCTCTAGTCATTTATAAACAGGATCGACAGAAGTGACATAAAAATATGAAAAATAATTCAAAATTTGCAAAGACGACTCTAAATCACAAAATACATGTGAATTAAGGCTGCACTATGACAGTATTGTATGACTCTAACGAGTACTTCTCATTATTTTGTGCATATGTCACCTGAAACTTGAACTTGAGCTTCCATCTTTAAGCCTACTAGGGGGCTCTGCCCCCTGCTCGCTTCACTCTCCCACCCCAGGGTTTGGTTTACCGGATATACAATTTAAAGAGATTGTTATTTTCATGGGAATTGTTACATATGCATTGTTTTCAATTTTAATTTAAAACTTTTGTAAAAACAATACTTGTCCTTTATTTCCGGCCCCGGGTGTGGTTAAATCTTTCTCACAGGCCGTATAACGCTGCTCGTGTTGTGTGTGTGTTGAACGCACACTAAGGAGATGCTGTCAGATCAGCTGCTGGCTTGTTGCTGCTGGCGAGCTGCGTGTTCTGCTTGTCGCGCTGCGCGTCGATCATTTAAAAGCCTGCACAGCAGTTGTCCTTTTGCCACTTTGCGTCTCTGCCACTCACGTCATGAAGGGGGGTGGGGGATTGTTTGTCTGAGCTCACGCTAAGGAGTTGCAGTCGGATCATCTGCTGGCTTGTTGCTGCTGGCGAGCTGCGTGTTCTGCTTGTTGCTTGTCGTTGTTTTAAGAGCTGAGAACACATGAAGCGTGTCTGCCAAAAGCAATCCAACAACTGCTAGGTTAGATCAGGGGTGGGCAGATTCAGTCCTTGAGGGCCGCAGGGGTTGCAGGTTTTTGTTCCAACCCAGTTGCTTAATTAAAATACAATCGTTGTCAATTATGTAATTTTATGGCTTGCTAGTGCTTTAACTTTGTCATGTCAGGTCATTCTCATATCCTAGATTTTTTTTCCTTTCTAAGGATATCATCCAAATGATTTGAAGTCTAAAACAGATGAGTTATTCTCAGAGCTTCACTTTTTTCTCTTCACTTTCCTTCCAAGTATTTAATTAAACCAAATAGTGCATGATAAATACACACAGGTGTAAATGAAAACAAGCTAAATGGAGAAATGCTGGTCTCTTTTGTAATTTGCATCTTATTGCTTATTGCAATTAAAAACCAAGACTACAGCTGTTTAAGACTAAAATAAGCAATAAGGGTTCAAAATCTTAACAAGCGAGACAACTAAAGTGAAGCAGAAGTGTTACTTGAGCAATAAGGGCTTCTCATTAAGCATTTGGGTTGGAACAAAGACCTGCAGCCACTGCGGCCCTCCAGGACTGAATCTGTCCACCCCTGGGTTAGATGTCCGTGACCTTGTTTTAAATGTTGTCTCACTGCCTTGTCTCGCGTGACGTTAAAGTGTCTCTCACGGGACGTCAGATTGTCTTCCGAGATGGTCACGTCTTGTCTCCCTAGTCTCCCTCCCAGGATTTTTTGTATAATAGAGAGATGAGGATTTTGAGGACATGGACTGACAGAATTCATTTTTTACGACATTATGTGCCAAGTGAGATTCAACATAAATAAAAGTAACACTTTAAACTGATTGTGGATTAGTGGGTGTGCGTAAGCCCTATGATGGAGTGACCCCTTGTCCAGCATTCGTCCTTTCTTTGCCCCCTACACTGTTAAAACTAATGGTTCTTTAATGGCACTTTATGGTTCTTTACTGGGTTGTGTGGTTCCTCATAGACCTTTTGCATGACAGAGCACCATTTCATTCTGGGAAGGGATCTTTGTATATGAAGTTGTTTCTTTGTGCTTTGAAAAACCTTCTTTAATATGTAGAAAAAAATACTGAAATCATTCATTTATGGTAGGCTACCCAGCAGGACACTAACAGATCAAGAAAACCTGGACTTGGCCTGTGCTATTGTATGCAGCGAGACTCCTTTTAAAATCAGGAGCCATTGCTATTTCACATCTGTTCCTGGTTATTAGGGTGTTACAGATCTAAATAAATGAAGTTTGTTTCTGGAAACTTCATGTGGATGGTCTTTTGGGAACGAAAAATGGTTTATTTACCTATGGCATGGCTCGAAGAACCGCTTTGGTATCCTCGTTTTTAGCAGTGTAAGTAAAACACCTCCATTCTCCTTTTGATATTGAGTTTGTCCTATCTGGTTGTCCCCCATTTTTACTTTTGTGTTTAAAAATAATAAAACGTTGTTTACAAAAACAAACAAACAAACAGTGTAGACAACAGAGAACACACAAACCACAGAGTGCGGTGGTCTATTGTATGCTTATTTTATTGCATTGAGTCGATATGGGATGTTGGTGTCTATACAAGCGTTTCAAATTGAATACGCCAATGAACACAAAAGTGCCGAGCATTACACTTTATATCCCGGGACGCGTTTTTAAGAATCTGATGTTATCGTTTTCCAGACACTCATGTGATCGGATTGTTTTAAAAAAAAAAAAATCTAATAAAATAAATATTACTAATTAAGATGTAATACGTGTACTTTAAATATATTGTGTATATGTGATTCCTCGTTAAAATAAGAAAACTGGAGATTTCATGTTGCCAGTTTATGCGCCTACATCTTATTAACATTTTAAAAATATTGTCGGTTAGCCAGCCGAGTGCACTCTTAATAATAAGGGGGCCAGAGAGCATCTTGGGGCATAGAACCATCTGTTGGATCCCCAAAGACCCCTCCACACGAAGGCTCCTTCCATACCGTTGCCAGTGCAGTTTGGACACCAAGATGGTGCACTCGGATAAATGAAGGAGCCAGAGTGGATCTTCACAGCAATGCCATACGGGAACCATTTTAGGGCCTCGTCCATGTGAAGGTTCCAGAAAGAGCCTTTATTTATTTAGATCTGTAGCAGACTCCCTTGCACTATTGATGGTAACAGATCTGTGAATCCCAGTGGCTCCTGATTTTAAAAGGACTCTCACTGCACACAGTAACTCGGGCCAAGTCCCGGATTTCTTCATCATTTACTGTCCTGCTAGGTAGCCTTCCATATATTAAAGATGTTTCTTTCCCCGCATATATTAGGGAAATTTTCAAAACAGAAAGAACCAACTTCATAGGTAAAGATCCCATCCCAGAATGAAATGGTGCTCCGTCAAGCAATAGTTTTGTGAAGAATCGCACAACAAGAACCATAAAGTGCCATTCAATTATAAGAGTGCGCATGCGTGGTGATTTAAAAAATGTGTTGTTTTTTTTTTACGTTTAAGAGAGTATCCCAACAAAACTGGATTTCTAGATGCTAACCGAGCAGCAGCTCTGTATCGCTAAGCTCGGAAAGAACATGCGAACTTTTGGTAAATGTGCATAAAATGTGTACAATGCCTACTATGTTTTTGCTCACGTGCTTTGAAAGTTTTGCCGTAAACCCGACGAGATTTGTGCTTAGCAATCGTACGCATTTACGGGCCTTCTTCACGTCTTCTCTAAGTAATAAAGAGTTCGGGACTCCCAGGGACGAGGGCGCTCCCTGGCGCTGCCCCTCTCACGTTTGCCGCGACGTCCGACAGAACACCGGGCGGTACTGGCGGCCTCTTCCTAATGTAATATAAAGTTCACTATTTAAGAAGGCGGCTGCGATTTTACACATGCGCTAAGTGCATTACTTCACAATTAAACGCATTGTTATCTTCTCTTAAGCTCTTTCAGCCCGCGATCTTACTCTGGTCTAAAGAAGTATGGATTGATAGCCAGACACATGGACGGATGTTTCAGTATTTCATAAAATAAATTAGGCTACTAAATGAAACTACATATTGGATCTTGTCGCCTTGGTTTTCCCATATTCTTTATTATAGTGCCATCGTTTTTATTAAAAAAAATAATAAAAAACTGTAAGCTGATTCCAGACTACATATGATTTAATCTTTTATGTTATAGAATTCAGTAATTGTCGTCTTCGCCCCCAAGTCTCATTACCACCTTTTAATGAGACCCCGCTACTCCGTGACATAGAACCGCTCTATCTCATTAAGGAAATCGCTCTTCAATGCTGATTATTTTATTTGGAGCCATAATTATATTTCTTTCGGATAAATCACGGTGTAATCGAGTCCACACGGAGGGCAGCAGCACTAATTAAAGCATGAGATGCAACGGCGGGCGCTCCCCAGTTCTGTGGCCGGAGGAGGAGGAACCTGGAAAGGCATGGCCAGCCGTGGCGCGGCGCTTCTCCTTCTTCCCGAGGGCTCAAACACAACAACTTATTACTTCTAATTCCCCGGCTGTCACCAAATCACCTACACGAAACAAGAATCTAATTTGTTAAGCTGGCATTTCTGCAGATGGAAGATCGATTTTCTCTTTAGATTTCTCTAATTGAGTGAATATAGACGCCCATGAATTAGATTCACTCGCGGGCTAGAAAAAGTCAACAAAAATCATCCTTGTAGAATAAGCCATATTACCTCTGGAATTGCCCCCCAAAATAATAAAGGGACTTAGATCGAAAGGGCCTGACTGAATGACATTCATATTTCTGGAACTAACTGTTTTAAAAGCCTTATCTTGGGTGAATTTTTGAATACTAAATAGAAATTGGGATGGGGGGGGGGGGGGGGGGGGGGGGGGGGGGGGTTGGGGGGTGTTGAGCTGCAAGAGAAAGGGAGACACTTGATCTCTGAAATTGCTTACAGAATTACATTTGTTTTTCTTGTGATTTTATTAAAAGTCACTCCTCATCTCCAGAATGCGTGAAAATATCTACTTTCCACTCAGATACACCACATTAACTTGTTGGGGCCGAATTTGTTTGTTTGTCTATTTTTATTTATTTGCGAGCAAAGATTGATGTGGTCTTATTATCTGTATATCTGCTTAGAAAGAGATGTAGTTGGGATATTTTTTTTTCCTTTTGATACCCCAATTACACACTATTCCCACATAAGGGAACACACTCTTATGAACTTCCGTGGTGAGAAAACGAAATAAAAGGTTTACAATCAAAGCTCAAAAAATAAATAAACTCCTTTAAGTTATAGGAGTAAACAATTTAAAATGATGACATCTAAGTCAAGATATTGTATCTTCAAGCCATTTATAATGCCGCATTTATTTTATCCGCATTGAACACAATCATAGATTGTAAAGCTCAGTGAGGACTTCTCATTCCCGTTGAAAATTAAATAAAATCAGCATACTAGGAAGTTGCCTATCTATCTATCTATCTATCTATCTATCTATCTATCTATCTATCTATCTATCTATCTATCTATCTATCTATCTATCTATCTATCGTGCCATTCATATCTATCTATCTATGAAATACAACTACACGAACCAAAACATAAACGTACGGTTTATTTTGCGCAGTGTTTACGATTTAAAGCGCTGCGCATTTGCAAAAATAATGTTTTAAATTTTGAACATACAAAAATGAAACCAAATATTATTAATAAAAACACAGAAATGTTTATAAATACATACAGTTCACTCTCGCTATCTATATAATTAGAATTGTATTTTTCCTTAAAAAATATGTTCATTGCATATCTGGTGAATATAATGAAGTTTTGTATTGTTTTTTGATTATTTGGTCGAATACATTTTTAATAGAAATATCTATCTATCTATCTATCTATCTATCTATCTATCTATCTATCTATCTATGTGTGCGTGAACACAATATAAACACAATATGTTTGAAATCTGATATTCATGAAATATTAATAATATACAGCCACTTCAAGTATTTTTCTTCTTCTTCATCGTCATCTTCTTTTTCTCTTAATCCTGCTTTTCACTGCCTCCTATTATTTACTCTACTTTTTTAAAGTTTAATTTAATTCATTTATTTATTTTTCTATCCTGCTAGGCATCATAGAGCAGTTTCTTGAGCACATAATTTTACCATGAAGTCGATAAAATCAAATCTAAACATCAGCTACATCGTATTTAAAATTATACGATTTTTTTTTACATGCCTGTAACATTTTACTGTTAATATGAGTCTTGACAGCTTGAATAATATTTGCAAGAGAAGTCCTACTGAATTTCATTTTTAAAACGCTCAGCATTCATAGTGGGACAATGAAATGTGTGGTTAAATGCGTGTCGTTGACAAACGTCCACAATTAATGTCTTTCTTTTCACTCATATTGATGACTATTTTTACAGTTGATAGTCACATTAACAATCCGAAGCCCTCTATGAAATCTCCCACTTCTCGTTATCGTAAGCGCATACCTGAAGAGCCCGAACAATGAATACCAACAGAAGTGATAACGAGGACGGTGAGCTCCGTGCCAGGCAGGTAAGTTTGTCGCATGTGCGCTCGCGGCTTTATTTCGGGCTCGCTATATTCATAATTCTTGCTTTTGTACGCTTCGTTACTATTTATAAGCTAAGCCGTCATATAAGTCCCTTAACATAACACACGCTAGCGCCAGACCGATGGCTGAGGATCAAATGAACGGTAAAAGACCACCAGATTTATCAAAAAAAAAAAAAAAATTGGGAAAAAACAGACCCCCGCCCCATTTTATGACGAACACTACGGTAGTGTGTAAAGATATTGTGAATACAGACCATTACAAATTATAGTGCGGCACCGAACACTGCTTTTAGTATTCTTTACTTCAGCGGATATAGTTGTTTACCCGGCTAATTGCATTACTTATAACTAACAACATGTGAAATTTCACGGCTCCATATACAATTTTCCGTCCCTGTGCTGTCAACAAGGTCGCACTTCTGAGTGTAAATGCGCCTAAAATAGTGTTTGCATTTTTTCACGTCACACAAATAAGGCTTGAAATCCCCCAAGCTTGGCGCTTCGGCAGGTATTGGTGTACAGAAATTCAATCTATATGTTTTATAAGAAGTAAACTGACTAAATAAATTGTATTAGAGGCGGCCAATATGCTTTCGAGTAGTTTCCTTTGTTCCAGTTCTACCTGTGTGCAACAATCTCAAACCTATTTATTAGGAAAAAATCACTTGATCCGTCATAGAAAATCCTTTAACCGGGCTTTACGGCAGATTGTAGAAAAAACTATTGATATGACCTGGTGCTGCGAGTAAAACGGCAACGCGACTGCAGAAAGGATTAGGCCTGGAGGTTAAAAGTAAGAACCTTATCGTTTATAACTACGAATTACAGGGTGAAGAGACCGAGTTTAGAAGGAAAAGGGAACAAAAACATAAAATATGTATTATTAATACTGAAGAATTCCTAATTTCATATCAGTTCGTCACACACCTCGTATACATACTGTATATGGTCGCATATCACCTAATTATATACGAATGGCATATTAGGAATATATTCCCCCATCTCAGACATCACTTGCTCTTTTTATCTCTGATTGCCCGCGCGCGTGCGAAGCCTTTCTAGACGCTTAACTCTGGTCCGGAGCTTCTGAAGGAATGATTCAGTTTGTTTATACAGCTATAAAAGCCTTGAGCAATTGAAAAGTCATAAAACGAAGCGCGTTATCAATCACGGCGTTGTGCTAAGCACAGAGAAGAGACAATGCCGTGATTTCGTATTATTGTTATTGTTCTGCACGGCTTGGTGGTGTGAGGGCAACGGCCGAGAGCGAACACATCAACGGGATTTTTTTTTTAATGAATTTTGTTAACTCGTTATTATTTTTAAGATGAATGCAGAATTTGCAAACATAACAGACCCGTGAGAAAAGTCAATAAAAAATGTACCTTAACTGATTTTTGTCAGATTTTCGTTGTCATTACAAGAGCAGAAGTATTTACGCTTTTATTTACCGATATATAAATTATGCGTGTTGTGGCCACAGATAAATGCAACCAATCGTTTTCTATAAGGACCTGAATTGGCAACTCATTAAAAATAAATGAATGAAAGGAAGAAATATATCAGAAAATAAAACAAAAAAGAGGGAGAGAGAGAGAGAGACAGGGGCGCAGAACGCGAGAGAGTAAGATTGAGAGAGACAGAGAGGGAGAGGGAGAGGGAGAGAATAATGACCAAATGACAAAAGTTCTCGCTCGGGCGCCTCCTTTGTGTATTTCTATTGCCATTATTCAACCACTAATGCAAAAGGTCTTTTATACACTGTCCACTTTAGCATCTGCCAAATGCGTTTAGTTTTTTTTTCTTCCGCGCTTGTCAACGTGTATTTGCCAATTAAGCTCTTTATACTAAACCGTTATCCTCGCACTTACTGTACATAGGCATTTCAGGGGACTGTATCTGGTGAAAAAAAAATCAAGTATTATTTCCTTCTGGAAAGTCAACAAAATTCTACTTGTTTTTCTCTTTTCTCCCCATATTGCGTCCAACTTCTTCGAAATGGTCTACAAGTGCATTAAAACACAGCGCTGAATTCTGCACTTCATTTTCTCAGATATCATTTACAATGAGAACTTGCTGGGTTGACAGCCAAGTCTAAACAGTAGTAAATTAGTACAAATTTATACTGATTTTACTCTAATAATCGTAATAAAAGCTTATAGATTTGGCACTAATTACATAAATGCCTAATGATCTTGAAAATTACTCTGGTTAGAAATATATTACTAATCTAAACTTTGTTGTTGGCTGGCTTTGAGAAATCAGAGCATTAGAAATGGTTCACTTCGCAAGTGAAAGGCTTTTAAAAACTGGTAAAACACAGGAAATGAAAGACACTTTGAGACATGCAAATTTCGTTTTTGAAACTTTGAATATAAACGAACAAGCAATAGCAAACAATAGCTGCTTATTTATAATTCTCTCTTCTATTTTTTTTTGCCATGTATAAATGAAACGCGTACTATGCGTTTACTATAAATACTTTTCTGATCTGGAAACTCCTAAATGATTGATAAACAAAGTAATTTTTCGCCAGAACCTAACAGATTCACAACCTTTAAGACAAGCCTCTAATGATGACACCGTTATTTGGATTTGTCTAACTAGTGGTAGCCGCGATGAAAGGAGGTGAAAACACGCACACCCGTACGAGCTTCCCCTCTTAAGACCATTAAAACCTTAAATAATGTATATTTGAACAAATAATCCAGAAATACCCAGTTTATTAAGTTTGGTTTGTAGTCATTATTGAAATTAGATCAGGTCATTTTAAAAGGGTATAATTTAAAGGTGAAAGCTAATAAATCAGATTTGAAAATGAGGAGAAATAGAAATGTAAATGGGCTTTGGATGCGCGCGTGAGTGGCTGACATTTCCAAGCTTTCGCTCTGATTGGCTCTCATTTGGAGAAGCTCATGGGTTCATTCAAGTATTAAGCGCCTCCCAGTCCCTCTAAAGGACATTATAATGCAAGAGACCTCCTTTTTAACCACAAACCGAAAATTTTCTTTCATTTAGGCTATATATATTTTTTAAATAGTTTAAAGTCGTAGCAATTTTTTGGAAAGCATTTCACCCTGGAGCGGTGCTCAATGCTCTCCCACGCCGACCTCCTGGATGCTCGCCTCGGTGAGTTATCGTCACCAAACTCCGGTCTTCAACTCTACTGTAAGCTGGAGGAACTTCTAATCTAACAAAATCGAGCAGGGAAATTGACAATTTGTTCCTTATTGTAGCTTAATATGATTTAAACGAGCTAATTCTCTCTAAAAGCAATTATTTTACTGTATTGAATTATAATTTGATTTAAAATAATTTCCAGATATATAGATGCTATGGATTGAAATTGAAGTTACAATTTGAGTTGCAGTATCTGGACTTGTTTTAATAATCTTAAATATTTTAATAATACACGATAAACTAAGCTAAAATTAGGTTTTTGGAATAGACTGCTTGCAATATTCAAAATCGTTTAAATCTCTGAAACGTGTATTTTGGCTAATTAATAGTTTTGTTATTTAATATATTTATGGTATGTGGCAATAATTAAATAATATATGGAATGTTGCATGTTAGTTGTTTTTTTATTTGTAATTTTAAATAAATGCTTTAACTTCCATTTGAACATGTTGAAAGTTTTATTGAGCTTGATATTTAAGTACACTTCACGTTTAATATTCGCAGGGATGAAAGATGCCGCGGCGGAGCTCCTGGGACACAGGGAGGCGTTAAAATGCAGGCTCGGGGCAGGTGGATCAGACCCCGGGCACCCTGGTGATTTGGCCCCGGGATCTGACACCGTTGAAGGGACCACTCTTCTCCCTGGGGACGACATTACCAACACAGGATCAAACCCATCCGCCGTCCAGGTCAACAGCAAGGACCAAGACAAACAGCAACAACAACCAAACCAGAACCAGTCCAGCGGGCAGCAAAGCCAGCAGAAACAAAAGCGACACAGGACCAGATTTACACCAGCCCAACTTAACGAACTGGAGAGAAGCTTCGCTAAAACACACTACCCCGATATTTTTATGAGGGAAGAACTGGCACTGAGAATCGGGCTAACGGAGTCCCGGGTTCAGGTGAGTTTGATCTACCAACGTCGAAATTCATACTCAAAAGAAATAAAGGGATTTGTCTTACTGCGGTTAGTTAAATGCACCTAAGAAAAGAGTATAAAACAGGGCTAAAAAAACAAAATCGTATTCCAAAAAACCCTTCGTCAAATAGTGGCAATCTAATGAAATATTAAAAGATTTCGTTTTAAGTTGTGGAACGGCATCAACCATGATGGCTTTGTACATGTAGCTCAAATGTTAAAGAGCAAAATCGTGTTAAGTTGAAGAAACTGAAATTAATAGTTTAATCGATTTTGACCATTGCTGATTTTCGTTTAGAAATGTGACGATCTTTTCTGTTGATTAAAAGTACCGTAACACCTTAATACGACACACGAGAAAATCACATAAAACGATACACATGCGACTTCACTGCAAATTGTGTATTTAAATAACAACAAAATAAAGCCATAGATCTGCCATTTCTGTCTGTAAAGGTTCTTTTAAAAGACCACTAAACAGAGAAAATGCATGACGGATGTAAACCGGAGATTCAGAAGCAAAACATTTTAGTCTTAAAAGGAGGAGCAGTTTAGCGAACTGTCCGTGGTGCTGAAACGGTCAGTTTATGAAAAGTTACAGTTGGGAGCACCCATGAGCTCAGATTAGAAAGAATATTTTGCAGACCCTTACCTCTTTTATTCAGGTGTTTGATTCATTTCTATGTTCAGTTCTTAACAAATTGTATAATACAATAAAGACACAAACTGCATAAAATGTAAAGTATTTTACACTGGTTACATTTTTGTTCTATGACCTGACAATCGGCAGCCGATATCAAAAGGAACTTACAAAAACTTTTCGTTTTCCAGTAAATCAGAATACATCAGAAAATCATTCCTTCATCCTCTAAGATGCACAAACCAACTTTTTATAGTATCATTTAATTTTTTTTTCGTTCGCTTACCAGCATACCGAGTTTTCAGAGATGAGATACGTTTTTGTTTGACAAGTTTTTCTTTCTTTCTTTCTGTTTATTGACTGATAGATAAATACTGTAGATGTAGTAGATACGCGTAAATACATCTAACAGAATCTTTCGATGTAACGATGCGTTTAATTTTAATTTAGAACAGAATGCAAATATAATGTATGTAGCGTTTAAATAAATTGATGAATTGATATAGGTACATAAATAATGTCGTTAAACAATGTTATATGTGTATAGGCTCTGTAGCTCTAGCTGCTTTGAAGGTATATAGTGCGCTCGCAATGACGTAGTTAAAAAGGAATAAAGAACGGAAAGAAATTAAACCATTTTACTGCAGTTTCCCGGGCCTTTTCTCCATTAGTACAAGATGGGAAAATGGCTTTTAAGGTCGTTATTTAAATTATAATGTTCCATATATTAGATTGATGAGCTACGCCGGATGTAAACTAGGGTTAAATTAGCTTTAAGGAATAGTATCATTAGAAACGGAATACATTATTTTTTACAAAATATAGATAGTTTTTATATTTTTATTCACAAAAACAAAATATTGTGCGAAATGTTTGCTTTCTATTTTGAAAGTTTTTTCTTTTCATTTTTTTCTACGTGAAAGTGACATCGGCACGCATTATACCCCATTCGTTATTAGAAAACAATTTTCTGATTATTTATAACTGGGGATGGGTTATTAACCAGTAATGCGAAAATCATGCAAATGAAATGATCATAGGCAATATAATAAGCATAATCATTAGACTCCAGCACGGATTAATTAACTTCCAGCATTTTATTTACATAAAAAATAAGCTAAATAACTTTAGTCTCGTTTAATAATTCCTTATACCAAAAATAAAAATAAAAATAACGTTTTTCAGCTGGAGAGTCACCCCAGAATGGGGCTGTCACCTGCCATGTCTTAATAGGGGACAACTCGAAAGTATATTCCACATTTTTAATGGAATGAGAAATTGCATTTTCTTTCCCTGCAAGCACTATTAAAGTGTAATGAATTTGGTCGGGATTTCACGGCTGGCTGCTCAGAATGAACCTGAGATTTGAGTTTTAATACGGCGCCTCAGATTTCCTACCAAATCCTCACATTAATCATCAGTCGAGTTTCGTTGAGATCTTTATAAACCCCTAAGATCCCCACACACATTAAACACTCCATATCATTTACAGCTAGGCAATTTACAGAGGTTTAAAAATTGCGTTTGTGTATCTATCTATCTATCTATCTATCTATCTATCTATCTATCTATCTATCTATCTATCTATCTATCTATCTATCTATCTATCTATCTATCTTTATCTAAATCTATATAGGGTATATATATATATATATAATAGTAAACGATTTTAACAGGCGAATTAATACTTCATTAATACCAGTCGACTTAATTTTATTTCATCCTGATTAATGTGTAAAGATATTTAGTGCTGTAAAAACTTAACAGCCAGTATTGTTACACATTCCATTATCACAGGTTATTTTAAAAGGCATTGTCCTCATTAAAACGTAACTAAATAAACACAATGCATGTACTGTAATGTTAGAACGGTATATCGTACAATTTAACGTTTGCTACGTTAAATGCGCAAAATGCACATGTATGTTTTTTTAAACTGGGTTGCTTAAAGTAAACTGGTAAACGAATATTTTGAAAACTGAAATAAAACAAAAATATACATATTATAAAATGTAATTTAGACAAATGTGTTTTTGATAAGTAAGTGATCGCTGTGAGGAAACGCAATCTCTGATGCCGAAGGAAATTTAAACAACGGCACGTTATGTTAAAGATGTTGGGCATCCTGCCTCATACAAGACCTAATAAGTTGATGTTTAATTTATTTAATAAGCACACTTTAAATAGTTTAAAATTCAGAAAGAGGCTAGATGTAAAGCTAGAACTATTATACGGTAATAGAATACCGTTAAGCAAAGATTTAAACGTTTTTAACATTAGCACTGGTTTCTGTCACATATATGATATTTCAACAGCTTTCATTAACATGATGTATATAATGTACATTTTATACATACAACAAACATTAATGTCCAATACAAAATATTTTTGTTTCATTTTGTCAAATTTATAGAAAATATGAATACGATCTCGTCCAAGATCAAAACAACAGCTACAATTACAGCATAAACGTATAAAAGGGATCAAATGTACGAAATAAAACAAAGGAGTCATATAAATCACATAATAACGTACAGAACGTAAAATGCATCGTTGATTTGATGTCATTAAAAATATATTTTCGCACAAATTAAATAGAAATGTGGGGTATCAATGACCTTTTTTCACTATAACCGCCTTGAACAGGATTATTTTAAATGATTTCTCAAAAATTAAATAGAAATGTGGGACATCAGTAAGCTTTTCTATACCAATCTGAACGGGATTATTCAGAAATAATTTCTCAAAAATGAAATAGAAATGTGGGGCATCACGGAGCTTTTCTATAACCAACCTGAACGTGATTATTTAAGAATGATTTCTCAAAAAAAAAAAAATATATATATAGAAATGTGGACCATAATGAGTTTTTCTATTAGTATAGCCATGACTATTTAAAAAATATTTCTCAAATATTAAAGAGAAATGTGGACTATTAAGCAGCGTTTTTTTATTTCTATAACCAACCTGAACACGATTATTTAAAAATAATTTCTCAGAAATTAAAAAGAAATATGGGCCATAATGAGATTTTCTATCAGTATGACCAACCTGAAAATGACTATTTAAAAAGTAATTTCCCAGAAATTAAATAGAAATGTGGGCCATGCAATACTTTTTCTATAATTATAACAAACCTGAACGTGATTATTCAAAAATAATTCCCCAAAAATTAAATATTGATGTGGGCCATCAAGTAGGTGTTCTATCGATATAAACAACCGGTACACAATTATTTAAAAATCATTTCTCAACAATTAAGCCGAACGGTTGTCATCAAGTTGCTTCTTCATCAGTATGACCAACTTGAACGTGATTATTTAAAAATAATTTCCCAGAAATGAAGTATTGACGGGGACCATCTGAACACGAACTCGTACTCAGCTCGTAAGGACGCGGCTTGTCCTCAAAGTGTAAATTCCAGCACAACACATTTACTTTCTCTTTTGTCGGCTCACAGCAAGGACTGCCATTTTTTTTACACATTTTTTTTTTTCTTTTTTATGATTTATTAGCCAATATGTGGTATTGAGACTAGCTATAGAATGTGTTATTTACAACGATGACAAAGAGGTTAATGGTATTTTTGTGCAACCTGAGCTTGAAGGTGTAAACAAGTCCGGTGTTGTTTTTCACGTTTCCAGTTGACTAGGTAAGGTCACCGCGCGAGTCCCCGGCACCTCGATACGTTTCGGACGCGACATTAAAATCGCGCGGCCGTCGGTCGCCGCCTTTGGACGCGGTGTGCGTTGTCATGTCGTCAAACTCGTAACCTGTTATTTTCTCTTTTTCTCTCTATGTCTCTCTTCTTTCACACAGGTTTGGTTCCAGAATCGCCGCGCCAAGTGGAAGAAGCGCAAGAAGACCACGAACGTGTTCCGCGCCCCCGGCACGCTGCTGCCGACCCACGGCCTCCCTCAGTTTCCGTCAGCAGCCGCCGCGGCCGCGGCCGCCATGGGCGACAGTCTCTGCTCCTTTCACGCCAACGACACCCGCTGGGCGGCGGCCGGGATGCCCGGCGTGTCGCAGCTGCAGCTCCCCCCGGCACTGGGTCGGCAACAGGCCATGGCCCAGTCCTTGTCACAGTGCAGCCTCGGCGCCGGGCCCCCTCCCAACTCCATGGGCCTGTCCAGCAGCTTGTCGGCGGCCTCCAACGGTTCGGGTCTGCAGTCCCACCTCTACCAGCCCGCTTTCCCCGGCATGGTTCCCTCGTCCCTCTCGGGCCCCACTAACGTGACCGGCTCGCCGCAGCTGTGCAGCTCCCCGGATAGCGACGTGTGGAGAGGAACGAGCATCGCGTCCCTGCGCCGCAAAGCGCTCGAGCACACAGTGTCCATGAGCTTCACCTAGTGCCGAGGAGACCGCCGAGGAGGCCCTGCTGCACCCCACCCGTCCCCGCTACTCTCGAGAACACGCCGGGGGGCTTACTCAGGATTTGAAACACGGAACAAGAACAACAAAAAAAAAAGATCTATATGTATATCTATATATAAATGTTCACCAAGACTGGTTGTGTATAACGATTTAAAACGAAATCCCAAGTCGCGAACTACACGAGCAAACACTGAGGGCAACGTAAAGCAAGCGTCCGGGACTGGAACACCGCAGCGTCTGTTCAGAGCTGATTAGAAAGACTAGATCAATTTGTTTTGTACTTTTGCTTTTTTCAGCGAACACTGCACTCACTTTGAAAAAACAAAAATGTACGTATGGTATGTATGGCTGAATGTGTTTCTTTATTTTGTTCGCCCACGCTCTCCTTTTCCTTCATTATTTCGATGTTTAATAGCTAATTAATTGGAGCAGTACAATGGGATTTGGGTCACTGGTGCCTACACAACTTCAGAAATAAACAGCATAGCTAAAATGGACCTCAACAGTCAAACTGTTTGACCAAGACTCAAAATGGCAAGGTGGGCATCCCTGGAAATGCCACCTGCACTAACCGCATGCTTGGGCACACAGGCCAATGCTGGCATAACCAGGGCACGCGAGTATGAGATTGATACACAAGAAGTGTGTACAGCGAATGAAATACACCGTTAATTTAATACAACAGCTTTGTCTGCATGTGCTGACCAGGAGAAAACACTGGAGAGAAAAACAAACAAACAAAAAAAAAAAAGAAAAAACAAACAAACAAAAAAAACTTTATAAATAAGAAAAAAAAATAATTACAACAGCAAACAAGCAAACCTTTGAAAATAAAATCTGTGATCTAGGATGTTTTGTGTAGATAAAGCATTCTTGTGACCGACTGGTCAATTTGTGATATGTTCTAATTTATTGTCTGTGCTTATTTATTGAAAAATGGGTTTCTTATTAAATGTTTGACCTTATATTAAAACAGCAAATTTGATTTTCCTGAACAGGTTTATATCAATTTAAATGTAAATGGAAAAATAAAATCATTTTCAATATGTGAAATTATGGAGCCTCATGTCTTCTCTTTTAGGTGTGTTGTGCCGTTGCTTTGGAATCCAGTGGGGTGGTTGGCAGTGGTGGTGGTTACCCATTCCTCTGTGTGTTTGATTCGATGCAAAGTTTGTCCAAGATGGAAGAATCGTCTGTACAGGTGTGTAAACCTGCCATTCTCACCTGCTTGGACTGGACCTTGCATCACCTGCACCACGCACTGAAGGTCTCCTTAGGCTGCTGAACCGTTTGTTTGGTGTTGCGGATGGTTGACTTTCTAGATAAACTTACACGTTAGACTTATTTGTAGCACCTGGAGCTACATTGGTTGTATAAAAATGTACTATATACATACATGTTGTTGTTGCTTGTAGACATGGGAAGTGTTAGTGTATATGTGCCGAAGGAAAAGGAAAGCAATAGGCAAGCAACTCTTCATTTTAGCATGTGGAGCCTTTGTCAGGTTTGACTCTTCACTGGTGTATACAAATGCTACACCGTACACACACACATCGGCACGCAGCAGAGTGGGACACCTGCCTGCCTCATCAACAGATTTATTGTATTTCTTGTAGACAGTATACTGCAATTTATCTAGGCAAAACAGGGAAACGGTTTGCAGATTGTTTCAGAGAACGTGTCACAAGCATTAGTATTAAAGACCTCTTCAAGCCACTGTGACACATTTCATCTCTCTTGATCATAGGCACACTGATCTGTCGGTTTGTGTTCTGTCACAAGAATTTAGAGACAACCATTAAAAGGAAAACAGAGAACACAAAACGAGATCTTAAGCTCATTCTCGTGACTGACTTTTATAAACTCAACTGCCCACATTCTGTACTCCTCTGTGCAACAGCACGCGGAACACTTCTGGACCTGTGTCGTTATGATTAGTTATTTGTAAAGATAGAACTAAGTGCCCTATAGAATTTACACGTACACTATACTTGTATATATATATGTGTGTGTGTGTGTATATATATATATATATATATATATATACTTGCATATACATACTGTATATATATCTGTGTGTGTGTTGTATGTGTATCTCTTTACAGATACAGTATATATATATACTGTATATATGTACGTGTATACAGATGTACATGGACACACAAAATATATTAGTTGTGCATTTTTTAGTTTCATTGGATTATCTGAAAACATTCATATTGTGTGTATATATATATAATATGCATAGACACTGTATATAGTGTATATATATATATATATACATATACTGTATATGTATGTATGTATTTGTATAGATAGAAACACACACAAACAAAATATATTACTTGTATATTTTTTAGCTTCATTGGATTATCTGAAAACATTCATATTGTATATATATATATATAATATGCATAGATAATGTATATAGTGTATATATATATATATATATATATATACATATGCGGTATATATATGTATGTATGTATTTATATAGATAGAAACACACAGAAACAAAATATATTAGTTGTATATTTTTTAGCTTCATTGAATTATCTGAAAAGAAATTCTATCATACTGTATACATACTGTATATAGATAAAGACTTTATATATGTATGTATGTATATAGATAGATAGATACACACACAAAATATACTAGGTGTATATTTTTTAGCTTTATTGAATTATCTGAAAACAAATTTTATCATACCATATACAGATATATGTATACATAGAAAGACTACATATAGATAGATAGATAGACATGCTAGTTGTATATTTTGTAGCTTCATCGGATTATCTTGAAAACAAACTCTGTTGTACTGTATTTTTAGATAGGATGCTACTTAGATAGATGGAAACACACAAAATATGTTAGCTGTGTATTTTTTAGCTTCATTGAATTATCTAAAATCAATAGGCTACCTGCAGGTTTAATTATATAGCAGTAGTAGTAGTACTCCTTCTTGGTTGGTATTTATCTTGCTCTCTGTTATTTTTGATGTGTATATATATATATATATATATATATATATATATATATATATATATATATATATATATATATATATATATATATATATATATATATATATATATATAAAAAATACACACACACACAATATGTTGATTTGTAAGTCACCTTGGATATAGGCATCTGCTCAATAAATTATTATTAACACTGTATATCCTATGTGTGTGTGTGTATATCTAAAGAGAGGCAAGCATGCTTGAGGCTGTCCCCAAGTTGTCAGTCTCATTTGTATTTGGGCACCGGCTGAAGTCCCTTGTCATATATAAAACTTTGAAAACACTTAAAGCTGCTGCTACTCCTGCTGCCTCGCTGGCCCAGTCACTCTCTCTGTGTGTGGCATTTGCACATCTGTGTGGGTTTTTCTGTAGGTTCCGGTTCTCCTCCCACTTTACAAAGATGCATCTGTCAGGCTCATTGGCCTCAAGCAAGTGAATGCATGGCTTGCCATGTCCATCAAAGGCTCCTGCCTTGTGCCCGATGCTGTGAGGGTAAGCTTCTTTGGCCCCAGTGACCCGGAAACGGCTAAGCAGGTTTGATAAAAAAACTGGTGAATGGTTTGCATTTAATAGTTTATTATTTAAACAAACATTACTTTAAATAATTAAGTATAGTTAATGCCATAGATGTTCTCAGTACTTAAACCAATTAAGCACATGGAAATCTCCCACTTTTCTGAGTAGCTCTTGACCTTATTACTTTTAATGATTAAAGTCTATTTTAACCATTATAAGTTAATTTCAATTTATTCAGCTCTGTGTAGGCAGTACAGACAAGACGATCATTGCCATGTGATAATGTGTGATTGGATGTTCAATTCCATTATGTAAATAAATTTGAAATGTATCCCAAAATTTGTCCAAAGTCATGTGTTGGGAAATGTGAAAGCATCGGCACATTGCCCTGGTGTCCCAGGTTGGGTGGATTTCAACCTTGCGTCCAATGTTGACACCCTGTGGTCTTAAGGTGACTGAGGGTGGCTGGGTGAATCGGATTATTTTTGACTTCTTATTTCTTTATTTTTGGTGGTATTTTGTTTTGCAGGTACAGTACATTAATTGATTTTTCATATAGTGACTTCAAAGCTATTACAATTACTAGTAATATCTTCATTATGGAAAGTTTCTGGAGAAATCATTTTCATGATACAGACTGCTTTCACCTGTTCGGTGGCCCATTTGTTAAAACACACAGTGGCACCGACAGTAAAAAAGACCCCCAAATCATGGTCTTCAATATCCCTTTTTAAATTCACAGCCAAATTACGGCAGTCACTGGCCCCATGTACAATCCCAAACCCAAGAATAAATTTTAAATGCACTGGTCAGAGTGCCTATCCAGTTTCTGCATATATGGTACATTATAACAAAATCCTACATTATAAGGACACATGGATTAAAAAGGGGCTGACATGAAAGTTATTTTTAATGGGAAAGTCATGACTTACTCATTACATATTAGGCATCACTAAATGTAATTATTAACAAATCTCTATGGAAACAACCACATCTGACTGTCAAGTAGCTTTTCATGCATGAAAAAAATACATGACAAAATTTTAAAACGTGACATTCATGGCTTTGCAAAGCTGAAAAAAATAAAAAATGAATTTTGAAACAGTCAGCAATGGCAGTACCAGGAACATAATGGCAAATGTTGTAAAAGCTCCAGAGTAGACCCACGCAGCACAGCTGCTTTGCTATTCTCTTTCCATCCAGTCCAGTAAACTCTCCTGATGGTATAAAGCAAGAAGATGGTTCTAAAATGATCAAATACGTAAATAAAGGTTAACATTCCGCCATTTATGCACAACTTACTTTTTTGCTCAATGTCCCCATTTTACCATTTTGATTGTCAGTTGATTGTTTCCATCAGAGCAGAAATTGTTGTTCATTGCTTGTGTATTTTTAATGTTATTAATGTTACATCTAAATGCATGTGTAAGATGATTTTTTTTTCTTTTTTAATTGTGTTGGTTATTAAGAAGGATTTGAAATTATGATGAGAATGTGAGTGATTAATCACAATATCCATCAATCATTTTTCCTGTTATTGTTTGCAGTTGTGGTTGCTATACAAGTAATTGCTTATTATCTGCACATGCTTGCATATCGCTTGGAACAAAAGATAAAATAATTAACCTATATGTTTTATTTAGAGCATTCTAATTTAAATACTTTAACAAAGAACTTGCAGAAATAGAGGGGTACAGTTGATACCAAAAAACACAAATACTTATTCTGCAAGAAATGGCAAGAAGAGCAGCGTGTCCCCAAGTCTACAGTACTGTGTTTTGGTGTGAATTATTTGAAGTCTTTTATGGCGTAAGTACTGAAGCACTGTGAGTGGCACTTTAGCCTTTCAGCACCAGGAGCTTGGGTTCAAATCTAGGCCTGGTCTCTGTAACTGTGGAGTTGGCACATTCTCCCTGTGGCCTTGTGGGCTTCCTCCCATTGACTTGTAGATGAAGTTAATTTGTGGCCCTAAATTGGTGCTGTGTGTGTCCTTTTGTGTCATCTCCAGGACTGCTTTCTGTCATGTGTCCAGTGCCGCCACAATATGCTCCAGCTGATGAGGTTCCAAGAAAGTCCTAAAAATACTCAAAATGCCCAATAGAGGGGAAATAACTGTAAAAAAAACCCAGCGAGTTACACAAAGGGCAACTTAGAATCTTTATAAATAATAGATTTATCTTCACAAAAATGCTCTTGAACAAAAATAAACTCAGTGGAGCACAAAAAGGCAAAAGGTGTTGCCTGAAAAAGTAAAGGCAATCCAATGTTACTGCAAAATCTAAAGTGAAGTCAAAAGCAGAGCAAAATGTCGCAAAATCCACTAAATCATAAAAATACACAATTATCAACAACACGCATCAAATGCAAAGTGGATTCACAATGAACCGCAGGGGACTGTGGGTTGTCCCTGCCTTTATAGGGCTTACAGTGGTCCCTTGAAAGTGATGGGCATATGGGCCTGACCACCCACAAAACACACAAAACATAAAGGAAGACACCCAGATACATAGAAACTAAATGACCAGCAATATCGACATAAACAAAGGAGTGAAAAGTGAACTGAAATCGTTGGCAGGATCCTGGCTGAAATATTACATAATAATGGTTGGGTTGAAAAGGAATCAGGTAATGTAGCTAGAAGCATTAAAATACCAGCAATTTCTTTTAGGAAGGTTTTCTATAGCTTTAATTTTGCCCTAATGTTAAATTACAGATATATCAGCATAATTTGTGGTTACTGCTTATGTATGGCACTTGGGAATTACAGAATATGGATAATGCACATTAGGGCCTACTTCTCAAACACCTTAAATCGATGAGAAGGGTCTTACACTAGTCAGAGAGGCTAGCAAATGTCTCGCTGGCTTTTTCCTAAAGAATGATGCACGTGGTCATGTATGAGAATTGGTGCAGCTTTTGAAAGGAAGAATTTACGCAGTTCTCATGTCGGCAAACAGAATATGGTTGGTTTACTACATGGAAGCGATTCTAATGTGACCCAAGAATGGCATTTTTATTTTATACATTCTGGTCACCACACTACAATATAGACATGGCAGCACTTGAAGCTGTGCAAAGAGTAGAGCACCCATGTGCATCCCAGGACTTACAGACCCGCCGTACTGTGAAGGACTCAGAGAATTAAACCTGTGTAATCCCATGTGGGGACCTGACAAAGATCTTCAAAACCTTCAAAGACATCAATGAAGTAGATCCAGCAGAACTATTTTAACTTAATGATGAATCACGTACTCAAGGACATCGGTGGGAATTAAAGTGAAGTACATTTAGGACTGAAGCCAGGAAGCACTTCTTTATGCAAAGAGCTGTGGGACTCTGGAACAAACTACTGAGATATGGAGTTCAAACAGAAACCTTGACAACCCTTTAGAAGAATCAGGATGTGAGTTTGGGACTTTTTAGCTATTTAATGTCTGCACCAACATCCTTTACATGTTCTACAACTCTGTCATGGCCGGTGCAATTTTCTACGCAGTGGTGTACTGGGCTGGCAACATCACTTCAAGTGAGGCCCACCAAATCAACAAGCCAATTAAGAGGGCAAGCTCAGTTATAGGATGAGCTCTGGAAACCCTGGAAGCTGTAATGAAGGAGAGAATTACAACAAAACTGAGTGCCAGGATGAACAATGCTGCACAACACTCTCCATGACACACCAGGGCTTTCAGCTAACAAATCATTAAGCAGAAGTGTGTCAAGAAACACGACTGGGGCTTCTTTATACCAACAGCAATACATCTCTATAATGCTTCACTGGCATTAGTTTTCTTTTTTTGGCATTCTTTTGTGCATTTGAGAGCGGGGTTGTTGCTAGCCATTATTATTATTATTATTATTATTATTATTGTTGTTAATAATAATTTATTGAATGTCTATTAAAAATAAAATAAAAAATAAAGATCTATCTATCTATCTATCTATCTATCTATCTATCTATCTATCTATCTATCTATCTATCTATCTATCTATCTATCTATCTATCTAATAAACAAATTTAGTTTAATACACTGAATAATTTCCCTCATTGTGTACCAGTTTGTCAAATTTCTTAAATTCTTCTGAGTCACAAAATAATGTTTGTAGATCAGGATATCCTTGCCTAAATGTTTGAATCCTCTGTGTCAGCAAGCTAATTATAAGTGGCCAGGAACTGCATATGGCTAGCAGCAATATGGGCAAACTGAAGTGCCAAGTATCCAGGAGAAGAAGGTGAGTTTCATGGTGTGTGACTTTTGGGAGAGAGTTGGGTATCCTTGGAAGAAGAGAGGTACAATATGGACCACACACACTCACAAATAAAAGCCATTTAGAGGTACTGTATATCAGTTTGTTAAACAGTCACTTCAGAATTTTGCATCAGTCTGGTGGTGTAAAGTTGATCACTGCAGAATGTTTACTACCCAACATTGCTTAGTGCAACAGCACATCACTTGAAGAAATCAAGTTAATGTCGCATTACATGTCTTCTAATTGTTGGGTGTGTCAGACTGCAGATCCTGCTGCCAGACCATGTCAAGTTATACGACTGAAAATCACTCAGAATGTCACATCTAGTGACTGCACAGCAGCATTGCCCTTTCTTGTGACAGCCAATAACATGCTGCCATGAGGGAGCCAAAGATGTACGAAGGATTAAAAGGTACAACAAGTCCAGACCCAAATTCAGCCCTTTTATTTTGTTTTCCATTCTGTTGTGGTACATAAAACATAAGACATCAGACTGAAACGCTTCTCTTCTGTTTGTGTGTTTCATATTTCACATTATATGCCTTGCACTCCAGGTGAGTGCTCATTGGCTGTCAGTTCTCAGTCACACAGAGCTGCCCCTACAACTAAAGACAAAATCAAAGCTGACTCACTCCACCGAGTCTTAGTCTATTTGGACTGAGTCGCTGCGGATGTCAAACTAAATGACTGCACATTACAGGAGTGTGCTGCCGACTACCTACAACTCACAAAGTCCATGTAAAAATCACCAGGAAAAGCCACCAAATGTGACATGGACTTCAGAAGAACCTGTGGATGATCAGGTCCACACTACTGAAACAGAATGTGCACTTAAAAACTTGTCCCGATGTAATAAATATTGGTTCACTGTAAAACTCCATCCTCAGAAAAATGTCGTGAATAGACACACTCTTTCTGGTCTGAGAGTGCACACTCTTGAGTGTGGCCCACACTTTCTTTTCCAGTGCATTGATTTTCTTTCAAAAGCCTTGCTACAGCTTGTCCATTCCTTTTTTTTGGTCTATGCCAACTAATTGGTCTGCCACAACGACACCAGCCACAACCATTTTCAGTTCCATTTCTACCTACTGTTGCTGCTTAAACCGTGAATGTATTTACCTCTCATTAGCAAGGTGTCCTTGAACTTTCTCATCTTTGTGACATCTACCTTCTCCTCCCACACTAGGATTTATTTATAAAATGTACATATAGTATGTATTTATTCCTTAGTGTCAATAATTTTAAAATTCATTTATTTTCAGAAATACATTAAGAGATTGTGCTTTCATGTTCTGCTACCTGATACCTTATGTATTACAATATTTCCATATGGGTGCAGGCACATAGAAGGCCCTAATTAATTGATTAATTAACATTGCATCTCTAATTTAAACTTCTACTTTCCTCCAAGCTTTAAATGACTACTCCTCTTAAAAGGGAAATTTTCTTCAGGTGTGGTTTCATTTGTGGATGTGAGGTTCCCTCATTTCTCACCATAAGCCTTTCAGAAACTGGTGAAAGACCTTGGTGTGATACTACCGTGAAGTGTATCGGTGAGACCCTCACCATTCGTAATCAAGAAACTGAAACTGGATGTGTTATCATCTTCAGCCCCTAAAAATCAGATCACTGCTCACTGCTCTTCTTTGGTGCAAATAGGGAGCGACAATGTTTACTCCTAGAAAGCAACAAGAGAAACTGACTATTCAAGGTTGACATTTCACCACTGTAACCACAGACAGTTCTTCTACATGTGAGCTTAGAAAGCCAAACACAATTATCACAAACGTGGATAATTATTGACCCTCTTCCACATCTCAGTACCTGTGTATAAGGTCCACTAAATCGAATGCTCCTTTCGTTTTGTGGGTGGAACCCCCCAAGAGGCGGGGCCACAATGATGTCACTGCTGAAGGACTGCCCTCTTCCTTTGCTTGTCAGGCAAAGTTGGTCTTTCAGTTGTTCATTGACATTTGAAGACTGAACATTTGAAATTGTCTGGTTTTTGATTTATTGCTTCTATTTTTTGTGATTTCTGGATTACACATTGGACTTGGTTGCTTCGGATTGCCTTTTTGCCTCCTATTTTTGTCTCTGTTCTTGTTTTTCCATCTGTTTTTCATTATTTATTACATTCAACATTTATAAAGATTACTAGCTGTGTAAGCCCATGCTGTAAAAAGCCCCGGGTCCTAGAAAGTATTGAAATCGTCAAAAAAAAAAATTGAAATGTAGAGATATCAGGTAATTGAAAGGAACTACTTTGGACATCTCTCTCCTAGGAGGTTTCGTGTTGCTGACATGCTCGCATCGTTTGTGCATTAGTGGCTAAGCGACCGTCTTTCTTCGGAGGTTTCCTTTTGCCGGCGTCCTCGCTTCGCTTGTATATTAGCGGCGGGAGTAAAAGTAAAAGGGATACAGTTTTGCCGATGTGCTCGCCTTGCTTCTGTATTTGCAGCTAAGCGACTTTGTCTTTCTTCAGAGGTTTCATTTTGCCAACATGCTGGCCTCGCTTGTGTTATTAGCAGCTAAGCGAGTTTCTGTTTCCTTGGAGGTGGAACCCGTACCCCGACACCACCTACACACATCTACACACACACTTCCATGTGTAGACATTTATATATATATAATTTGTTTTGTGTTGTCTTATCGGCTAGAGATTTGACAATCCTGTTCCCTTGACAGGGTTTTTGGTATATTTTGGGACAATAAAATTCTATTTTCAACTTTAAAAAACAGGGCTGCATTTTAGGCCTTTGTAGGCTGAAGTCTCCCTGTGGTGGTTGGGAGCTGGCTGCCTTGAGCAAGGCTTTATCTGGACAGGTCTGTGAAGATCCTGGCTTGTTTTATGGGACTTTTTGGAAGCCTTACACCCTTTCATCATGTTTGTGTCACCTCTGCTCTGTTCTGTGTTGTTGTATAACGGGCTTAATTGCCATTGCATTTTTCTGCACCAATGGTAGTAGCAAACAATGCTTTTGTCTGCACTGTAGGGTACGATGACATTAAACTGGACACTGAAATTAAATTGAAGAATTTTTGGGCAACAATTCATGTTATTCAATGCCTGTTTTAATAATTTTGTGCTCCATTTATGGGATGAGTTTATGTCATTGTTTTCTTATCAGAGTTAAGCTACAGTGCCTAGTTTAGATTTTGTAATTATGAACTGTTTTTGCTGCTATTTTGTTTCCTGTTTCAGGCAATGCTGTTGTTTTTGGTGGGTGGGGCTATGGAGGTCATGACCCTTAAACTAATTTGTACCGGGATGAAAGGTCACCCGTAGCGGCACTTCTCTATCTGAGATCACCGATGCACTGTAATTGTGTTTTGTGGCTTAAATCCAATTCCTTTCTTGTGCTTCTGATTACGACTTTGCTCTTTAAATTTTTGACATCTTGCCTTTGTTGCCTGTGTAAATGATTTTAGACTTTTCTATGTCCTGACATTGTCTTTTCTCCCCATTAGCCTCAATAAATATCCTCTGCTCACCACAAAATCAGAATCATTCAGTTTTTTGCTGGTGTGCTTTCTTTGTGAACTTTTGCATGTGTCTGTTTTCCTGGTGTGCATTTTTGCCAAAATTAAAAGATTTGCATTGGGTGTGACAAGGATGGATAGGATTAGAAACGAGTACATTAGAGGGTCAGCTCAAGTTGGACGGTTGGGAGACAAAGTCAGAGAGGTGAGATTGCGTTGGTTTGGACATGTACAGAGGAGAGATGCTGGGTATATTGGGAGAAGGATGCTAAGGAGAGAGCTGCCAGGGAAGATGAAAAGAGGAAGACCTAAGTGAAGATTTATGGATGTGGTAAGAGAGGACATGCAGGTGATGGGTGTAACAGAACAAGATGCAGAGGACAGAAAAATAAGGAAGAAGATGATCCGCTGTGGTGACCCCTAACGGGAGCAGCCAAAAGAAGAAGGAGAAACTTAAAGGCAGTAGATCAGGCAGGCTGACATTTCTAAACAGCCCCTCTAAATATCAGATGAGACAAGCTATGGCTGGATTCTTCACTTTTACTTATTATATTAGATGTTTTCCTTTGCAGATTACAGCTTTCTTTTGAAATTGCATATTACGAAGCAAAACTAATAAATGGAGGAATTCTATTTAATATAATATTCCAATCAATGAATTTCTTAATCAGGTACTTTTTATTAATAGGTTTCATTTTTCTTAAAGAAAGAAAAATAAATCTGACAATTGTGACTGAATTTTTAATAGTTAAACACGCACTTCTGTGAATCTTTTTGAATGAAGAGGATATTTGACGGATTGAATAATTTAAATATATAAGAATAATTAGGTTAAATTTGGAATCAGTGAGAACTAAATAGCTCCAAGAAAGCTAAAACAAACCCCAGTTTTGTCAACTATATACAGTCAGTCAGTCATTTTCTAACCTGCTTAGTCCTGAACAGGGTTGCGGGGGTCTGCTGGAGTCAATCCCAGCTAGCATAGGGCGAATGGCAGGGAACACACCCTGGACAGGGTGCCAGTCCATCACAGGGCAAACATCCCCCCAAGACACACACACACACACCTCAACCACACACTATGGCCTGCTGAGGAAATGCTAATCCACCTAACCTTTGGACTGTGGGAGGAAACTGGCACACCCGGAGGAAACCCATGTAGACAAACATGCAAATTCCATGCAGGGATGACCTTTGACGCAAATGTGAGGCAGCAGCACTACCACTGCGCCACAATGCCACCCCAACTGTATACAAATAAGCAGAAATCCATTTTTTATCATTCACGTAGAAATGGTTTTTGATTTCTGAGAAATACTCTTGCTTTATGCTTATTAAATATTAGGAAATCATTATGGATGTTCTCTCCTGGCTCATGAAAGTCGGGTCATTGAGGCTACCATGTGGCAGATGAACTGAAGAGCCATCCAGGCGAACACCAGGGAAATGAAATGGGGCTGGATTTATTATTTCTTTAGACATCAGAATCATTTTTATTGTAGCCAGAGATAGCTGTGCACCTCTCCACTGTGACAGAGGAAAGTGCTCAAAGATGACAAAGTAAAAAACTCCAGGAGGAAGGAATCAATAAGCCAACTGCTGTCTCTAATTGTTGGTGGCAGCATGTTTGACTTTATTGTTTAATATGTGTAATATTTAATTTTAAATAATGTGCAAATTATGTGTAATATTGAATTCTAAAAATGTAAATCCAAGTCAGCTGAGATGATATGGGTACATAGTGAAGTTGATTCTGGATAGCACAGTGGTTATCACTGCTGCTTCACAGCTCGAGGAGGCAGGCTATAGATATTAACCTGGGGTCAGATTCATAAAACTTACATGTTCACAAAAAGAGGCCAGAAATGTGTGTATGCAAGTTTCAGGTGAGATTTATAAAAGAAAACTTGACAGGAGATCTTCTTTATATTTACAATAACTATGAGACATTCTTAGGCATCATTGTGGGGAAACTGGGAAATGAAAACACCCTTGATCGAGAATTGAAATTCAGCCAAACAAGCTAAATGATGACTCGTGGGCATATTTCATATCACCCAGCCATTGTTATAATGAGAGTTGATGTGACAAACATGTTAAACCCTAAAAGTGACGAATAAGATATGCAGACTCTATTTTTGTTCCCTTTTAAAAAGGTTACTTTTGCATATTTTGCACTGAAGAACCTTTTTGGTTATTTATCAGTTTATATTGGCTATCTATTGTCACTTCTCAGGGCACTGGCCGACAGCTCAGGAACATCCCAGCCAATCTTCACTCTACTCATGCCCGCTGTGCTGGAAGCCATTAACAGACTGGCAAGGTGCTACACTCAGTTTTCATATGGTGTGGGTGTACATACTGGTAGGGGGGCAAGTGAGAAGGCAGTGCAAGTCCCAAAATTGTTGGAGTGCCAGCTGTGCAAATCCAGTTTACTCTTAAACAAAAACAAAGAAAAAGAAACTTATAAGGTGCAGGGATGGTAGTGTGGGCAAACAGTACAGGTTGTGACATCTTATTGCCCTCTAGTGGTGCTTTTAGGCAATTAAGGTCTGGAGGCTGTCCTCAGGGCTTTCAGATCCAAAAGTTGGTTCCCTTTTATATCATCTGAACCAGAAGGGTCGAGGTTTCTCTGGTTCTGTTGCCCTCAAGGGGCAGTTTCCTGGCACTGTGAGGGAAAAAGAAGACAAGAATGTTAGCGACAGCGCCCCCTCCTGTCTCAGGCTGGTACCACATGTCAGGGTGAGCCTCGATGACAACCCTCTGTCATGCATGCATGAAAATATATAAAAGATTAACATGTTTACGCCAATATAAGAAAGCAATTTGCAGCAGTTCTCCTAATGTAACCAGAGCAATTGACTACACTTACATTGCAATAAGGGCACCTAGCGCAAAAACAACTACTTTTATTAACCGTGACCACTCCATTAATGCACAAGTCATCTGTAATGCTAAGATGAGACTCAAAAGTGTCGTGGCTCAGTGGCCTGGGTCAACCTGTGATTCATTTATTTTGAGGCAAGCTAGCTTTGCCAGGAGTAATGGTGGTGTACATTGTGGATGGCTTATTTTTAAGGTAATTGTCAGTTCTTCATATGACTTGTACTATTTATTGTAATGACTGCCATGTCATTAAATGTGCCAGGTTATAGTGGGTACCCACTCTGACACAGGTGCCTTATGCCTTTTCCCGACCCTAAGAACGCAAGAGGAATGGCACTACAAATCTCTGCATAAGACTTGATCTGTCAGGTAGGGGCTGATCTATTAGCCCGTGAAGTTCTGCAGCATCGTGATTGCATATGTATGAGGTTCCATACATATGCAATCATCCATATGGTCCATATATGGTTGATTCAGGGTAGTAACCAGGCAGTCATGTTCATATACACATTTACAAGATGATTGTGATGTATAAAAGTACATTGTATACAACTATGTGTACACCAGATTTTATAAATCTTAGTTTATTTGGTGTATGCATTTCATGTTTTTATGTTGTATGCATATCTTCAGGGCTTGAATCCATGCAAAGTTTAACAAATGAGACCTCTTGTCAATAACATTGTGGAGTCTGCACACTCTGGTTGCTTGTGTATGTTTTTTCAGGATACTCCAGTTTTCTTCCTACATCCCGAATATCTGTGTGAGTCCACATTATATGAGCTAATGAGAGACAGAAAATGAAAGTCTGCATGGGAAAGTCAATGCATTTCAAATATTGACCATGTCACCAAAGGCTGGGGTTATGTGTGTTGTGTGCTATCACAATGCATATTGTGTGGTGGACGGCTGGGGATCCTGCCCAGCTGGAACGCCTAGAAGGACTGGGAGAGGGACAATACCTCTCCTGGACCACAAGAGGGTAGCCGCCCTGGTCTGCTTTGGGGCCACGGGATCAGAGCTTAGAAGCTCAACCCATTTGGGGCCCATGTCCACCACCAGGGGGCGTCCGGAGGATTAGGGAGCCCTGGACTGCAGCTCTTCCGCCACAACTGAAAGTGCTGCCAGGAGATCATTGCGAAGCACCTGGAGCACATCCGGGGTTGTTATAAAAGGAGCCACCTCACTCCACTAGTCGAGTTGCAGTTGGGAAGACAGAGCTTGTGGGAGGAGGAGTGAGGGCGACAGAGAAGAAGGAAAAGGCAAAGAAAGGACTGAGCTGAGTTTATTGTGGTGGTCCGTGCACTGTGTGTTGTACAAAGAAGAAGGTGACAATAAAAAGTGTGTGCTTTTGGACATTGTTGTACCTCAGTGTCTGTCTGTAGCCGGGCTGGTCTTTTACATTGTCAATTTGTATTCTGCACTTTGGAAAAATACAAAATTGTGAGAAGTATTTTAAAATTTTCCAGGAAAATGAATTACGTTTCCCTAGATGCCATAATGTTAGTGTTGGTTGATTTTTAATAATCACACACAAAGCAATTCGCTGCAAATATGTTACCAATTTGATCAGCACGCCGTCTCCATGAGCGTTGGGGGTCAAAAAAGCCGCCTTCTTCAAGGGACTGCCTTTTTTTATGGCGGGGCCATCTTGACAGAGCCAGTTAATCCATTAGGGGATATAGATGGCTGCCTAGAGAACCAACACCCAAGAGGAGCCATTTATTAAAGTTAAGGAGTGTTTTTTACATTTTATTTTGTCCCCAAGGATTTTACCCAATTATCATTCTTCAAGTTTGTATGGGTACTGTTTTTGGGTAACAATGTTCTTCCCTTTAATGTATAAGGGCATTTAAACTACAAACTGTGAATTAAATAATACATTTGCATTTTTTCAAACAAGGTACTAGATTAAATGACTGAGAGACAGAAAGAGGTGGAACAGAAGAAGTTTAGATAGATAAGAACACATGAAGTGTAAAGTGAAGGTTTGATGTGCTGCTGGAAAAAATGACTGCACACACCACAGACTGCAAAACAGACAGCTCTGAGTGCGCTCTGAAATTATCAATATGATAATCACACTGATGCTAAATAAAGTATTTTGGTCACATCCTGACAAACTCTGGCTCACTACAGACAGTACTAAGTAGCAATAAAAAAAATAATAATGATTAGAAGAGAGATACAGGAAACAAGAAAATAAAAGACCATAAAGGAGCACGCTGAAATAAAGCTTCTTCATGTGAAAGAGGCTGTCCGATAATGTCCCACTATACTGATTTATCAAGAGCAGGAAACAAGTAAATGAATGAAATTACAAAATGACAATTAATTCATCATTATACAAGGTTTACTTCACACACATATGTACGTATATATTTATAGCTAGAGATCCACAAACGGAAAAAATGTGTCACGTATCTTAAAATAGTTTTTTATCCCTAAGCTTCTGGCAACTTGCCAGGTGTCATCATCAGAGTAAAACGATTAGACAAACAGGAATCAAAGGCAATATATAGCAGGTGACAGGTGGGGGTGGAGGTTGGATCACTAAGGTGGGGATCAGAAGGTGTTGGTCATAAAGTCTTTTTTATTATTACAGTGTTCTTCTTTTTAAGCCTTCATATGTTGGGCTCAAGTCCAAGTGTGTGTTAATGGCGTTTTCAGCAGAGAGCTACGATTCAGCAGGCTCTCTGGCACTCTTAGTATTGGCCGTGAATATTACTTTCACAGTGTCCCAGTTAAACGTGTGTTTGTGTGTAAATCAGTATTTCCTTCAGACGGCATTGCGATGCTCCTGTATACGTGTTGCAAGTCTTTTGGATGTTTGTCCCACGTATACCGCTGGGCACGCATTACATGGAATGCTGTAAAATGCGTTTCTTTTCTCTGTGGTCGACTTTTTGCGTTTGACATTGAAAAGGACAGTAAAAGGATGAAAAAGGATAGTAAAATAATAAATAGTAATAATAATATATAATAACGATAGATAGTAAAGTGTTGTTAACAACTCACCTAACACGAAACCTCTTAAGTTTCTTATCTTAAAGAAAAAGTTCTGTATTTTTCAAGACACAATTATTTCATCACAAACAGGCTATAGGTGCATTTGCCACGTGAAATTGTGTTCTAAACTTAAATCTCTTTCTATAAATTTAAAAAAATATCTTGTCCTCACTAGCACTTTACATTGCAGTCTAAGGGGCACAGAAGAAAAAAGTAAACACTTGCCAAACACGTCCATTTTTCAAGATATGACAGTTGTCGAGTATTGATCTGCGTCTTGGGATTGTACACACATTATAAATTAGTTTATAGATGTCATTTTTTTGAACAAAAAAATCGGGAGTGGTCTTCCCTAGACTTTCTCGTATAGTCAGATACGGGGATGGATATTTGAGGAGTAAACCACAAGACAATGATTATAGTTTTATGTTATGTACATTAAAGAACCATCAACAACATATCAAATCAAATTAATAATATATTGAACAATTATTATAAAAGTAAAGCTGAATAAATCGGACTCTGCATAGATAAAAGGTAAAGTACCACTTCCGGTTAACGGAAATAGCCCAAAAGTTGATAGAAATCTATGTTTAGTACCTAATACAGTACTTGTATGCAAAATTTGGTTGACCTAAGTGAAAACGTACTCAGGTTATCGTGTTTACACACACACACACACACAGCAGACACACAGACATAATTTCAAAAATGGCATTTTCGGACTCAAGGAGGACCAAAACGTCGAGATTCATCAAAATCTCGAACTGGAATTTTTGGAGTATTCCAATACTTTCCCTATACAGTATTTCGTATACGAGAAAGTCAGGGAGGTCTAAAACGTCGAGATTCATCAACATCTGAAAGTTGAATTTATGGACGATTACAATACTTTCCCTATACTTCGTATACGACTTAGTGGAAAAAAAAAATTAAAAACCCATTTTAAAACATTGCCAGCCTTGCAGGATACCTCCATCCTTAGCCTTCCTGAGTAACAACCTGCAACGCCCCCGTTGGCTGGTCTCCTCCAGACAGACCAAATCACAGTAAACCTTTTGTGCCACGTGGTTGGTTTTGTTTTGATTGACTTCCGTATTTACGCGCGAACTCGCGCAAGCAGATAGAAAACGTATCCTTAACACGAGAAATTTAATATCAGGAATATGCGATCAAATGAGTTATTTCCAGATGCCGTTTGTTGTCACAGACAAGCGTCGGAAACACGGAAGGCGCAAATAAATACTCGACAGCAGTGCTGGCTTGAAAATTGGACGTTTTTGGTAAGTTTTTAATCTTTTCCTCCGTGCCTCATACCTACTACTATAAAGCACCAGAGAGGGAAATATATACATATATATTTTTTAATATATAGTTTGAAGTTAAGCAAAATTACACCTTTTATTGACTAACTAGAAAGACTATAATATGCAAGCTTTCGAGGCACCTCAGGCCCCTTCTTCAGGCAAGGTGTAATTAATTTAATTTATAGAGCGCATTTAATTTTAGAACTTAAAATTTTCCCGTGGTAAATGCGTAAATAGAATATTCGTGAAGAAGAAACTTCGTAACTTCAACTTGAAAACTACCAAAGTTATCCTTTAATGGCGGATAAGAAGAAATGTCAAAACCAGCAATGTTACCTCAGTAACCTCTTACCTGTCTCACTGTCCATCTTGTACTCCGTGTATTCAGTCCTAGGGACGTCCATGATGGGCTGCTTGACGACTGATTTCAACCCGGTTTTTCCACTAATACAGGGCTTCACAAAAGTGCCGTCGTGTGCTCAAAGTGACTTCTCGGCTTGGTTATAATAAAACATACAAACGCATTTGAGTTTTAAGCTTTTACTTGAAAATTAGATTTATGTGCATCAAAACCATTAATAGCAAATATAAGGGTGAAGTCCATAATTATGCACAAGTTTATGATAGTTTTGTTTGGGTTGCCTGTCCAGCTTTCCCTGTACACATGTGGAAACGATGCGTCAGTGGTCACAGTTTTAAAGTTTGGTCCACGATCAGTAAGTTTCTCTTGTTGTTTGAGTAAACATTGCCACTCTGCTCTCCATTTACACCAAAGAAGAGCAGCAAGCAGTGATATGCTTTTTATGGGTTGAAGGTGTGCCAGGTGCCGATATAAATAAGAGTTTTTTTGCATAATATGGAGATAGTGTTTACCACAGCAGAGTATTTACAAATGGACATACAAGTTGTACATGTTGAGCATGAAGAAAGAGCGGGACTCCCGTCTATGTCCACTACCGAAGACAACATTGAGCAAGTTCACACCAATGATTGTGAGTAACCGTCAAGAATTTCAGCCTCTGGAACACCTGGTACAGTTTAGATGTGCCAGTCCACCTGACAGAGGTTCATGAATGTGGGGAAAAAGAATGCAAGAAATGTGAAAATTTGCAAAAGTTCACAAAAAAAGCACACCAGTGAAGAACTGCTGAGCAGTGAATGCATCATTGAGAAAAATTTGTACTTCATTAAAGAAAGTAATGTATTAAGTAATAGACCACCTTTCAGATAAAAAAAACCTGATGACATTGCATGTCTCTAGCCAAGTGCTTGACTACACAAGAAAACAAACAGGGGCTAATGAGTGCAACATAAAGAGGTCAATGAACCAAACTGATTAACAGAAACAGAAACGGGTGAAGAAGAAATCAAACTGGGTAGAGGACAACCAAACTACAAAGATGACGGTGTGACAGATGTGTCAGCTTAGCATTTCACTAGGGAATGCATTTTTTGTTGAGTTAGATCTTACACTTTTTTTTTTTTTTACTAATTTTTGGGTGGTGAATCCAGAAATGACCACAGTTTTTTGCTATAACATCCAGTTTTTACAATACAGTATACCCTCCATTTTTGTCAAAAAACATACAAATTTTACATACAATGGAAAAATAATGAAATAATAACTTGAACGTACTGTTTATTTAAATTTCTTTTGTTCATACAAATGATTTATTGTTACTCAATGACATTTTTTATACAGTAAAACATTTGAAAATTAATCGTGTAAGTGATTAAGGTAAAAATTTACGCTTATAGCTTTTCCTGGAGTGTTCAGTGTTAGGACAATCCCGCCAGATGCTCCTACAGTAGTCAGCCATCATGTGTACATCCCATTTACCCTGATACCGTCCTTCCATGACCTTCAAATCTTGGTGGAATCGTTCACCTTGCTCATCACTGACTGCACCAAGGTTTTCTGGGAAGTTATAAAGATGGCTATGCAGAAAATGCACCTTGATGCTCATATTGCAACCAAGCATTTTGTAGCTCTCCAAGAGTTTCTGGAGAATTTCTATGTAATTATTTGCTTGTGTGTTTCCAAGAAAGTCCTTGACAATGGCTTTGAATGATAACCAAGCATTCTTTTCGACTTCTGACATTGTCCTGATGAAATGTTCATCTTTGATGAGCTGCCAAATCTGTGGACCATCAAACACACCGGCCTTTATTTTTTCAAATGACAGGCTAGGAAATGCCAAAATTAGGTACTTGAAACAATCTCCTTCAGTTGGCAAAGCTTTAACGAACTGCTTCATCAGACCCAATTTCATGTGCAGAGGCGGGAATATAGTATTCTTTCTTTCAACAAGTGGCTCATGTAGAACATTTGGATCACCTGGTTTTAGGGCAGATCTTGGAGGCCAATTCCTTTCCACCCAATGCCTCTCACGAGCTCTGCTGTCCCACATGCACAGATAACAGGGATACTTGGTGTATCCACGTTGCTGACCAAGAAGGAAGCATACCATTTTAAGGTCAACACAGATGACCCAATTGTGGTGGTGATATTGCAACAACTCAATGACTCTCTTTATGTCTGCGTATTCTTCACAAAGTGAAACTGAATAGATAGATAGATACTTTATTAATTCCCAGAATGGCCAATTGGGACTGACCCAAATATATTGCCATTGTGAAGGAGGACACACTTTAAGCTCCGCTTTGAGCTATCGATGAATAGTCACCATTCTGTTGAGTTATACTGTAGATTGGAATTTCCAATTCCTCCATTAAACCAGGTATGTTATGGCAATACACAAAGCCACTGTCAGTTCTAAAGTACTGCAGAAATGCAATTTCTGTGGTTCGAAAGTGTACAATACCTTCGTTCCTTTTTCAAGTAAGTTTTTCTCACACAGTCTTGATGCTAGGAGTTCTGAAGCCTTCTTCGATAGTCCCAAATCACGTGCCAAATCACTCAACTCATGCTGATTAAATCCCTTATGAACAGAGTCCTCTTCAATTTCAAACTCTTCATCATTGTTGTCACCTAATTCATCACCATAATCATGTTCTTCAAGAGAGGGTAGTTTAACGAAAACTGGCACTGGGATTTCATCTGAATGAGCCACTGGGCGTATAGCCGATGGTAGACTAGGATATTCTATGTTACATTTATTGTTCTTGTTATATCCTGAAGTTTTCACTATGCAAAAGTAACAGTCACTGAAATGATCTCCTGGCTCTCGCCAAACCATAGGTATACCAAATGACATCTTATCACGTGTTCACTTTGTCCACATCCGTAAACCCTCAACACACTGTCTGCACACCTTATGAGGGGCCCAAGACTTATCTTGATCACCAAGTTTAACTTTGAAATATGCCAAATAGGGTTGCTCTACAAATGTGCTGATGTTCGCCCTTTGACTGGGAATGGTGAAACTGCCACAGATACGTATAACAAAATAAATCAGGGTTGTTTAGGCACTTACAATGAGAAACAGCAGAGCCAGACATGATCTGAAAGAAATGAAATCCGTGTGTAAGTAGAAAAATAGATTGTGCTTATTCACTATGTAGAGCAGCGCACAACCTCTGACCACACTGTCTTGCGTGTAAATGAATAGCCTATACAAATCCATGCTACAGTAATCGCACTTATATAAGCGGTAGAGAAATAACCTGACGGGATAGAAGAAAACTAACTGCACTTTCAAGATCAGCATATCTATTTTAGTGTAAATAAGCTTAAAAATTGAAGTCAACAAAAAATTTGTTCAAAATTGTTCCCCAGTGAATCGATTCTTACAGGAGTGAGCATTGCATCAAGATACATGGTGGTTATCCAGTATCAGCAAGGTCTCTTCCAAGTAACCAGGGGCCTTATGCATAACACCGTGCATAGAATTCACACTAAAACATGACATGATGGACAAAAGCGGAATTTTTCGTACACACAAAAAAATCAAGATGCCAGCTTCCATGTTCTTCCACTCCATAAATCCTGGTCAGCGTGAAAAGTAACACACGTGCACGCGCCTGCTGGCACTCCCCAAGGAAGCAAGGAAAAACGTACAATTTGCTGGTTTAAACAGTGGTGACATAGAGTGTCGTGTAAACTGGAAAGCTCAAGTTCACAAAGTCGCACAGTGCCCAAAATAAAAAAGAAGTTGTCAGATATCAAAGTTGCCGTGAAAAGGCAAGTCATAGCCCACCGTGTGAGTGTCATATGAAAGCTTATTAGGTCACAGAGAAAAGAAAAAAAATAGGCACACAATGGGAAAAAAGCTCAAAATGTCAACTTTAATCTCAAAATTTCCACTTTAATCACGTAGTTTATTTTGTCATTAAAGTAGAACATCATAAACTTAATCTTAAAATCGTTTAATTTACTAGTTTCTCAAATCCCATCATAACTAAAGTAGCACGTTAAATGCTTTGTTTTGTATGTGTTCTTCTATGTGCTCTATGTGTGTGAATCACTACGTGCTTCTTAAATGGGCTTTCTCGTCCTCCGACAGGACACAGAATCCATTACATTCATGATATTACAGCTCTCTGAATAATTTAAATACTGAGATGTATACTTGATATTTTCATGATGATAGGAATTAAAGCATGTTATTAAACATGGAAACACGGTGGCGCAGTGATAGTGACGAGCCGGCACCCTATACAGAGACTGCCTCACGCAAGATGCTTGCTGCACCATGCACAACCTTCGATGAAATAATTTATTGCAGCAGCACTGTCTCTTTCAAACATACTCACCTCCTATTCCTGTCCTTCCTTTTCTTTCTCCAAGTACCCAATTGCCATACAATAAGCTCTGTAACAGACGTTAAACCATCTGTAAGCTGAGAATGTCGATTCTTCAAAACTTTTAAGGAACATTGAAATATCTTCGTAGTACATGTTTAATTATTCTATCCATCTATCCTTCCAGACTCGTGCCAGCCCCAGCAAGAATACAGCACAAGGCAGGAACAATCCGTGAACAGAGCGCCAGCTCCTCGCTAGCGCTGCAACACTGTGTCCTCACATGTTTAATTATTAACAACTAGACAAAGAGCCCGTTTCGACAACGTAAGATGAAACGGGCACAAGTTTGTGTCAGCAGTGTATGAAGAACAAATGATAAGTAACGAAGAAGTTGTTTTGTAATGATTGTAGTCCGCTTTACTCATTACTGTACAGGCTTGTACTGTTAGTTGATGAATTTTCCAGGCCTATAGTATAATATTGAATGATGAATGTTCCAGTACAATATAGAATAGTAATAAGTATAAGCACCACAAACCTGATATAGGTGTATTGAATGAATGCATAATTGAATCAGAATGCGTAATTAGGCCACGAGCTGTAGTCGAAATCGCCTTTCAGACCTCTAGAGCTTTAATCGAAGTCGCCTTTCTCTTTGAATTTTTGCGGCCGTAAATCCACCGCCTGCCGCGATGTTGGGGTTGGATGTCGGTCTCGTAAGGTTTTTTCGTGCAGCTGCGCAAAAGGTGACTGCGCATTCGGCTTCGGACGTGCGCAGAAGGCGACTGCGCAGAAGGCTTCGGATGGATGTGAGTGAGTGAGTGAGGAGGCAGGCGAATTATGTATTAAGGTATAGATTTTTTAAATGAAGTTAAAGTTTTATCTGTATAGTATAATAAACGTATTTTGCTGCATTTCATCTTAAAAATGATATCGTCATCATATGTAAATACATGCTTTATAAACTGGCTCAGGTTGTGTAATATTATAACTGTAGTGCAAGTTTACAGTGAGGTGAATGTACTAATAAGTACAAACAGTTCTACAAGGAGCACTTGATGGACTGATTGATTGCGTTTGTAGTTCTTAAGATGAAACTGTTTCTGAACCGTGACATCAGCACAGGAAAGGCTGTGAAGCGTTTGTCGCATGAGAGCAGTTCAAATAGGCAGCATGGCTGAGGCAGCATGTGCTAGATGCTGTATACTGATAATCTCTTTCCAATCAGCTGCTGTAGAGCTGTGATTCACACTCAGATACAGTGATATAAATACTCCATGTGGTGCAGTGGAACCAAATACAGCTCTCTACAGTCCAGTGATGTCTTGTTAGAAAAGATCTTCATGGAAGAGTTGCTACCAAAAAGCCTTTCCTCCTATGTGGAAATAAATCCAAAAGTTTTGGCACAGACAGGACGCATTTGTCCATAAAAAGAATGTGAGGGTGCTATATGGATGAATGTCTGCAGTCAACAGTGAAGCACAATGGAGGTTCCCGTTAGGGCTGTGGCTGTACTTCTGCAAATGGAGTTGGCGATATGGTCAGAATTTCAAATTCAGTATGAAAATTAAAGTAACCTTCCATTAACTCGGAGCAGCATCAGTATTTCAAATTCAGTATGAAAATTAAAGTAACCTTCCATTAACTCGGAGCAGCATCAGTCACACAGCACTTTTAAAAAGTGTATGCCACACACACATACACACACATCTATCCTTACAGAGGAGCTGTGTGGGTGGAGGTAAGCAAGTGTGGGTGAGCTGTGAAAAAATCCAAACACAGGAGCTCCAGAAACTTTATATCTACCTGAGAACTAAGTTCTAACCAGTGTGGGAGATGGCCGGTCGTTCACTCCCCAGGCCACTAGATGGAGCCCTCCCTGTAGCATGGAAGTGCCCCAAAGACCAGCAGGGAATCATGGACAATGGAGTTTTTATTCCCGACCCTGCTGGACACCGTGGGGCCCACCAGAGGACGCTGCAGGGAGGCTCAAGGACTTACATGTGCCCTATAACCCAGAAGTGCATCTTAATTATCGCAACAGAGGAAACGACATACTTCCGGGATGAAGAAGGAGAGTTTTCATCCGACCCGGAAGTGCTAACGAGTCACATGGGCAAAGGTTCAGGAGCACTTCCGGGTCATAGACTATAAAAGACTGTGGGAAACCCAGACGAGGGAGCTGAGCTGGGAGGAAGGGTGGCAACGTGTCTTGGAGTGGAGGAATTGTGATTGTTTATTGATTATTGATTATATGAGTTGTGTGAACTGGAGGGTGCTTGTGCACGTTATTATTATAAAAATAAAAAGTCTTGGACTTTTACGTGGTGTTTGGCGTGGTACCTGAGGGTTCAAGGGAGCAATAGCGCCCCCTACTGTTACACTGGCATAGCCGGCGGGATTCTCTGGCAGTCGATTTGGCAGAGGACCTGTGTTATAAAAAAATTTGTGTACAGAAAACCCTAAGAAGGTCGCGTCAGAACGCACGGAGGTAGAAATGCCACACTATACCGAGAACGCTGCGATTGTGAGCCTTGCTAGACATCGGTATGTAATGGGGAAGAAATCGGGCAGAAAGAATGGGAATAACCCGAAGAAACAGACGCCGAGCGATTGTGGACATACCTGACGGGAAGTGAGGAAGACAGGGCACTGATAAATGGTGAGAGAGCCCGAGCGGTACGGCAGCAGGAGGACTGTCAAATATCGGACACGCCGGACTACCTGCGTGAACTTGATACACGCCGACAAAGTCTGGAGGTATATGCTGGGAAAACGCCCGAGGCGCCAGAAACTTTCTTTTCTTGTTTTTCAGAGGCCTGTCTGCGGAACTCCGACAGAGAGTCGGACGCAGACCTCATACCCAGGCAAGATGGCTGCAATAGCGACAAGTCGAGCCACTCTAGGGATCTGCAAGGGAGAAGCCCATTCGATGAGAACAGTCACGTGGACTATCCTGGGGCAGACTGGGTAAACCGAAAGGAAAACACAGTGTCACCTGACCAGGAAGAGATTCGCCGAAATGGGACGCGTGATCTCGCTCGAAGGATGTCGGGAAGGAGAAGGTCACCATCGGTCCATCGGTGAGGTCGTTTATTCCCTGATGGATCTGAACTCCCTGAAAGGGAAGGGGGAGGCGAGCGAAGCAGCGCCAGTGTTAAATAAAGGTAAAGAGGAGCGGGATGTGACTGAACGGTCCGCCGATACATTAGAAAAGGCGGATCGCAGTCGGCCCGGTAGCAGCCACCGGATCCTCTAGAAACTCCAATTCCCAAGAGCCTCCAAGAAGCCCATCAGAGCATGTGCCGACAGCGGACGTGCTCATTGGCTCCCGGCCGGTAGGTAAGGAAAAGGCGGAAGTTAACTTGCCTCCGGCCGAACTAAATAACTTTATGGACGTGCGGGTACTCGAAAAGCTAATCGAGCCCGTATGTAGTTTCTTACAGATGCTGACGGTGATTCAGAAGATCATCGGGGAACTGGGAGAGACGGCCGAAGCGCCCATCCGGAAAGTGGATGAATTCCTGCAGTGTATAGGACGACAACCTCCCGTCTTATATGATTTGGCGGTACAGGTGGGTAATGCCGGTACTGTACATTATAAAGGGACGCAGTGTGATCTGGGCCTGCGATTAATAAGTAGCGGGTGCCAAGTCATTGTGAACCCAACAAGGGAATGTGGTACGATGACAGAAGGGGCGGTGGAAGCGCCAATCGAACCAGAACAGCTGAAAAGTGCTGTCTCTCGGAGCGATGTGGTGCTGAAGACGCTGCCTCTGGTTAGTTTAAAGTCAAAGGGCGTGCAGACAGTGACAAGGTTCCCTTTCTCTAATAGAGAGACCTAAACTGTACACAAGCCCCAGATTAAACAGGAGATCCCTAAAATAAAATGGGGGTCTCCTGACAAGTTGGATAAGGGGTTGGAAAACGTAAGAGCGGCCGATAAACCCGTCTCAGTGGAGACAAGGATGAAACCAGAAGTACCGAGGTGCTTCCAGTCTCGCAGGGGGAGAATATCAAGGGGACCACACCTCTGCTACGAATGCCGCAGGCCGGGCCATCTATGGCGAAGTTGTCCTCGGAGGACAGGGGATCAGAAGAGTTGGCGATACAACGTTCCCCCTAGGTTCTCCGGGGAGTCTAGACGATGAAGCCCAAGCCCAGTGCGTGGATCCTCTTGGAGAAAGACATTCCTCTCGGGACTGGTCGCTCCGAATTATAACTCTTTGCTGGGTGGGGAATACTGTGGGAGATGGCTGGTCGTTCATCCCGGCCAATACCCCCAGGCCACTAGATGGAGCCCTCCCTGTAGCATGGAAGTGCCCCAAAGACCAGCAGGGAATCATGGACAATGGAGTTTTTATTCCCGACCCTGCTGGACACCATGGACCCCACCAGAGGACGCTGCAGGGAGGCTCAAGGACTTACATGTGCCTTATAACCCGGAAGTGCATCTTAATTACCATGACAGAGGAAACAACGTATTTCCGGGATAAAGAAAGAGAGTTTTCATCCGACCCAGGGTTCAGGAGCACTTCCGGGTCATGGACTATAAAAGACTGTGAGAAACCCAGATGAGGGAGCTGAGCTGGGAGGAAGGGTGGCAACACGTCTGGGAGTGGAGGAATTGTGATTGTTTATTGATTATTGATTATATGAGTAGTGTGGAGTGGAGGGTGCTTTGTGCACGTTATTATTATAAAAATAAAAAGTCTTGGACTTTTACCTGGTGTTTGGAGTGGTACCTGAGGGTTCAAGGGAGCAATAGCGCCCCCTACTGTTACACCAGATGAAAGACAAGACCTATGACAGAAACATTTAAATACCAGATATGAATCAATAAGGTTTCCTGGCATAACTCAGATAAGAATTAAAGAAATGGAATTCAAAGGTTTTGTGCCATTTTCTGCAGGGGAGAAAAATCAAGCTGACATAGACTTATTTTTTTGCATTGTTTGCTGCTTTCGTTTTTCTGTATATAACTGCATATACATCTATGTTATCTTAACCCTATGATATGAATAAGATGAAGGATTTTGTTTATTGCTGCAAGTGTGTTTGGGGTATTTTTTGAAAAATCACTGTGTCTGAACCAGAAAGAGAATCAAAGTTGCTTTGTGTAAACCTTTGCCAATTTATGAATTTTGTTTAAAAACTGATCAGATCTCGTCATATTTCTGCCATCCCAGTTGGAGAACAACTTGAATATCTCCCAGAACACCTTTGGATTGATTTTCTTATGTTAAATGCAGTAATTGATATGTGGGCATGACTTTTCTTGTGGTGCATCTAATATGGCTCTGAATCATGAAAATAATATTCTAAATTATTACAATGGATTATTACTTTCTGATATTATAGTAGCCCATTCCCAATCAAAAAGGAAAATATAAAAATAAATTTAGATTTGCCTGTACTGAACGAGGTAGGTTGGATACCTATAATTATTTTTCAGTTGTGAATAAAAACCCTTGCAGACGCTCAGAATAAGCAGTGTGTGGCTCATTAAAGAGAATAACTGTCATTCCTGCTGCGACAATCCACTACAAAATAATGTGATTGATGTTCTTTACTAATTGTTTTTCACTTTCCTGAGGAGGGTTTGGGACTTCTTGATGGCTACTCTGGGTTTTTGGAGGCCAGGAATTTTGCTTAAGATGTTGGTTCCTGACTGGTTATTTTTTAGCATCTTATCATGGTGCAATTTCGAATATTGTTAAGCATTTTGTGACTTTCGAGTTGGCTATAGTCAAGGCAACATTCCAGAGGTTCCTGTAGGCGTACTTGTGTGATGTCATTGGTATGTCCCTTTAAAATGGTCATTCATGTGCCATTTTGGAATCTGTGTTTTGGATAAAACTTAAAGACTTAAAACGTGCTTCTCTATATTCTCGTTCTCGGTTTTCTGATTTACTTTCTGGTGTGGGATTCTGATTGTTGTTTCATGTTTCTGACTTTGTGAATGATTGGTTTGTCTCTTTGGTTTTGACCCTAGCAGGCACTCAGTTTTGTTCTTGTTTCATCGTCTCATCCTGAAATTAAAATCACTAGCCAACCTGTGGTGTAGCATACACCGCATAATTATTCATTGATGGGTGAACACTTCCTGAAAGACACAGTTGTCCAAATGGGGTGGGTTTGAGGATACGACTGTGAGTGAATGAAAAGATGGAATTCTGGAGAGAGCAACATACAATTGTCCGTGACTGAAAACTGGTTATGGCAGACATAGGCATATCTTTTTGAAAGTTTGTCCCAGTGCCGTATTAATTGTCATTGCAAAGGCCAATCTAACAGGAAATTGTCTGCGTGTGAGGTACAGTAGTAGCTGCGATTGTTTTACACTCTAGTACATTGTGGTGAATGCTGGTAACAGTCAGTCTAGTGCAGGGGTCCCCAACTCCGGTCCTGGAGGGCCCCAGTGGCTACAGGTTTTCATTCTAACCCTTTTCTTAATTAGTGACCTGTTTTTGCTCCTAATTAACTTCTTTTGAAATAATTTTATTTGACTTGCTTTTGAAGACTCAGACTCCTTAATTGTTTCTTTTTCCATAATTAGCAACCAAACAATATTGAGATACAAAATGAGCAAAAACATGACCAGCAAACTATGACCATCATACAATATCTGAAAATAAAGGAAGATGAAGGTCTCAGGAATGCTGATTTGCTCTTAGACAAGAGAAAATCAATAATTTCGGAAATGTCTGCTATTGCACGATGAGAGCAGCAACAATACATTGAATTAAAGAACGGGTTTAATTAACAACAAGACTTGGCGCCTAATTAAGCAATTGGTTGGAGTTTGAGTCCCTGACTTAGTTGGTCTTCTGTTTCGTTTCTGTTTGGGTGCCATTTAAGGAAGGAAATGAAGCAGTACAGAGGAACAAATCTTAAAAACAATTCAATTAAAATTAATTCAAAAGAAGTGACCAAAACAGGTCACTAATTAAGAAAAGGGTTACAATGAAAACCTGCAGCCACTGGGGCCCCCCAGGACTGGAGTTGGGGACCCCTGGTCTACTGCCTTTACAGAGACTTCTTGCTGGCATGAGGTTTATGAGAAGCATGATGACTGAACCAATTTTAAGTTTGAATTTATGCGGAGGCATGCGAGTGGGAATAAGACTGCTAAGAAATTCTTCGGGGAATGAAAGTAGATGTGCGGGATCATCTGTGACGATGGAGTCAATGCTGGTGAAAGTTACTTCGTCGGTATGGATAAGTTTCAGTACCTGATCATTAAGGTGTGGCAAGTCTTCATTGGTGACGCTTAATATAGCTCGCGTACTGAGTTGTTCCGGAGTCACAGTTGAGAAGTCGATGTTGCCACATAGTTGTTGAACGGGATCAGAAATAAAAGGAAAACAATGTGAAGGTAATGTTGCAGGTGTTCCGTTTTTCCCGTCTTGCGATATCTTGTTCGTGAGGAAGAGCTGTGATATTTGTCGTCAGTGTAAGTACATGCATGTGACGCCACAAAGGTTGCTTGTTAATGCAACCGGTGACAGTAAGTGCTAGAATTGGTGGGCGGGGCTCTGTCGTGCGTACCCCGTGACGCGGGGGGGAGGGTTAGAGTTGGCGGGCGGGGCTCTGTCTTGCATGCATGCGTATCCCATTGTCGGGTGACTTGGTGGATTATATATAGAAAAGCAGCCGGACCTGAAAAGAACAATGAAAAGTCAACGTGGCTCAGAGGTGCATGTGGACTGTAGCAGAGACGAAAGCGACTGAGGCGGTGTTTGGTGAGGTGCTGCGTGCCTCGAGAGCGAGGGTGGACTCGGGAGGAGGGTTAGAGTTGGCGGGCGGGGCTCTGTCGTGCGTATCCCATGGTCTTAGAGTTGGTGGGCGGGGATCTGTGAGTTGGCGGGCGTGGCTCTGTCTTGCGTGCGTCTTGCTTGCCATGGACTTGCGTGCGTCTTGCTTGCCATGGACTTGCGTGCGTCTTGCTTGCCATGGACTTATGTCTTTTTTCAGCTGTTAATTGTTTTTTCAATAAGAATGAAGTCAAAGGGCCTGGGGCCTCCAATTTTGAGGCATTTTCTGTTGTTGTTGTTACTTTAGTGCCGTCACTTGTCACCAAATAATAGAGTTGATTTGCTTTGTGTCTCTTTAAAAGAGTCTGTTCTTTTTAGTATGTCAGGTTACTGCTCTGGCACATGACTAAGGCAGAGAAAATATTTAAGGAGAGAGGAGTAGGAGATAAACATAGTCAAAAGTAGAGCCAATTTAATTTACCAGGGAGACAACAATATCAACATCATAGTGTGGATTCATTAATTTTTAATTAATTGTTACTCTGTTTTTTTACAAGATTGGTCTTTTGTTTTGGGGTTTTCTTGAGTCTAGAATCTGCAATTAGTTTTCCAAATTAAAGCTACTTATGTTTTTGTTATTTATTTTGAACTGCTTTTGCCGCTATTTTTTGCTCACCTCTATTCCAACATCCTGTCATTAGGGCAGCTTCTCATGTTGTTACAGTTGTCCTCAGAGGTTGTGACATCAAGTTAACAACACAATGGGTTTTAAGGTCACTGTTGAAAGCACTTTGCTGTCTGAGTCTGCAAATACAAAACAACTCTTTTTGTACCTTGAAATTGTATTACTTTTGTTTCTCTGGTTTTTGGCTTGGGGTGAACTTGTGACATTGATTTTTGTCTAGGGTGTCACGGTGGCGCAATGGTAGTGCTGCTGCCTCGCAGTAAGGAGTCCTGGGGTCGCTTCCCGAGTCCTCCCTCCGTGGAGTTTGCATATTCTCCCCGTTTCTGCATGGGTTTCCTCCCACAATCCAAAGACATGCAGGTTAGGTGCATTGGCGATCCTAAATTGTCCCTAGTATGTGCCTGGTGTGTGGGTGTGTGTATGCCCTGCTGTGGGCTGGTGCCCTGCCCGGGGTTTGTGCCCTGTGTTGGCTGGGATTGGCTCCAGCTGACCCCCGTGACCCTGTGTTAGGATATAGCAGGTTGGACACTGACTGACTGACTGACTGATTTTTGTCTCATGATTTGGTTTTGGTATCATTGTGGCTGACATCTTGTTTTTTTGACTATTTTTGTTTAATTTTTGACTTTTCCTTTCTCTCCTGGCTACTACTTGAATATTCTTGCTAGCTTGCCTAGCATAATACATAGAAGTAACAAAAAAAACCCTGTAGAATTCCTGTAAAAATGTTAATAAACACTAAATCATAACAGAGTCCTACCCCAAACACAATCATTGGGCTTAAGGGTGTTCTGTCTAAAAGACCGTTAGGGGATTTTTTGCAAAGGATTGGAAGAAAACTGTAAAGCATTGTTGGGAAAGGAGTGAAAACCAAGAATCAAACCCATTTTTCATAAGCGCAAAGGTGAAACAAGAATTGTATTCAATATGTCAGAAAAATACTAAGAAACAATCACAACTATTTTTTTACAAGTGTATTCCAATCTCAAGATAAAAAGTGAAGGATGCGCCATAAAGATGCATCAAGAACATCACACGTGCTCAACCCCAGAGAATTCTGGGACCCATCACCCTAGCAACCATCAATGCCATTGCCAGAATATTCTCAGGAAGACTTGGATCACCGAATAACATGACAAAAATGAATTCCTTAGGTACTAAAACTAAACTTTATGAAACGTTACAATAATGTGGCAGAAAAAAAAAAAAGCAGTCACAACAAAGGGGATTTCTAGAATGAAAAGGAATTGAAAGTTGAGCCAATTTTGTTGACCAGGAAGTCAAGAATATCACACCTCTAAACCAAAACGCAAATAAAGAATTAAAGCCATTAAGCAAGAAATATTTCTCATTGTAACTTTTATTAATTTTTGTGTGTCACCTGCCCAAGATAAAATTCATTTTGAGTTCTTTTTGTGGGTTTTTAGATATAAAGGGCGGCACGGTGGCGCAGTGGGTAGCACTGCTGCCTCACAGTTCGGAGACCCGGGTTCGCTTCCTGGGTCCTCCCTGCATGGAGTTTGTATGTTCTCGCCGTGTCTGCGAGGGTTTCCTCCGGGTGGTCCGGTTTCCTCTCACAGTCCCAAGACATGCAGGTTAGGTGCACTGGTGATTCTAAATTGTCCCTAATGTGTGCTTGGTGTGTGGGTGTGTGTGTGCATGCCCTGCGGTGAGCTGGGACTTTGCTTCCTGCCTTGTGCCCTGTGTTGGCTGGGATTGGCTCCAGCAGACCCCTGTGACCCTGTAGTTAGGATGTAGTGGGTTGGATAATGGATGGATAGATATAAAGAATTCAATAGTGCACCATATTTTTTGATCAGAGGTGTCTTCAAAAAGTGTATAATTATTTAGTACAGTTTCCTCCGCCATTTTAGGATAGTCCTGTGGTCATTGCTGTGAAAATCTTTAAAACGATACGCCAGGTGAGTAAGACAGGTGATATCATCGGTGTAGAGGTCACTGTGTGCATTCCATTATTATCAGTAATTGATTTAAATAGAGATTTTGTGATTCATTTTTCCCTGACTTCTACCTGTCTATTTGATTTTGGTTTTTAGTTAAAGGTTTGGCTTTGTAGACTTTCTTTCCAACTTCTAGTATCGAACTTTGGCTTTTTTCAGACCACATCCTTTCTCCTGATCACTGACTAACCTTTCATTCAGTATGGCACCAAACGAAAGAACATACTAGAAACTCACTAACCCATACAAAGTTTACCCAATCTTGGACATCTATGTGGTGCAAATGTGCAAAAAATGGCAACACCCATAATAATACAAAATGGCGTTGTAATATAAAGATAAAAATTGATACCGTACTGTATATACTTGCATAAAAAGTCGTGTTTTGAAACCCGAAAAATCGATCATAAAATCAGACCCTGATTTATATGCCCATTCAAAAATGCGACCCTTCATTTTTATTTTTTTTTTTACGTCTTCTTGCCTCTTCCAATCTCGCACCAGTTTCTCAGACACATTGAATTTTTTTGCAGCAGCGCAGTTACCAATTTCTTTCACCACGTCAACGACTTTTAATTTAAAACCAGCTTCATATTTTCTTCTGATCGAACACTCCATCGTAGATAAGGGATGCTCTTACGATAAAGGTGTATGAGGGTGTGAGATACTAAAAACACAAATCAGTGCAAACGTCGCTTTGGAATAGTTCAGGTATTACCGTGTTGTCACGTCGGCACAATACATAGAAACAAAAGGCAGTGTGCTCAATGGTTACTCTCTCAAGTGGGTGTTAGCATATCATAATCTCTTGGACCAATAGCGTGATTTTTCCGCGTTCGACTTGTACGACTGACATTTTAAAATACTGGAAATTATACGGTAAAATCAAGACCCGACTTATCCATAGGAGAACTTATCTGCAAGTATATATGGTACTTTTTCCAGAAACTTTCTACACAAAAAATGGATCCATAAATGTCAAAAAAGGCTCTAGAATTCACACAAAAAATTAAAATTAATGCTATATCATAATAGTTACCAGGGAAACCAGAGTCCAAGGTGCTTGTAACAATTGCATTGCAGGGCTTCATATTTTCTTGCATTCTCATTCTCTTTATTAATCCATCCTATCTGTATTAAGCTATGAAAATAAGCACTTCATTTTTTACATACTTCTCAGCTCCTTGGAATCATTGTGCATTTTAAAGAAATTACATAAGCCAGCCCTCGGATTTTACACTATATATTAAAAAGCCATGAGGGCCATATTGGTGAGAGGTGACTTCCTCCCATACATGCCATATAATCTCTGAACGTCTCCCATACAGTCAGAGCACAAGTGTTTTATACATAATCTACTATGTAAGAAAACACTACTGTGTGTGTGTGTGTGTGTGTGTGTGTGTGTGTGTGTGTGTGTCTGGTCATTCTGAACAATCTGATTGGTTAGTTTGGCTTTGGTCTGATTGGTCAGTTTTGCTGTGGTGGCTCAGTGGTGGGGATGATGACATGATATGTTGGGGATGTGAAGTTCAATTCCTGTTTATGACAATTTTTTATTTTTACAAAAAAGGAATTCAAGTGGAGCAATTCAATGACAACAAAGTGAACAACTTACCGGGCGACACAAGGTTGCTAAAAATAACGAGGAGCTATCCAAGTCACCTTCAGAGACAGGAAGTATTCACAAGAATGCAAGTGATCTTTTTCACAGCGGATAATAGAGCGCACATCTCTCAATTGTGATAGTCAAAAGGTGAACAGGAGGTGAGCAAGGATCCCCAAAATGAAAGAGTCTGAGAAGCAGGCTTTATGGGAACATGATCAAGAAAGGAAGCACTGAGCAAGAGAGGCTGAGATACACAAGGATACTGAGGAAAGGGCTACAAGGAAGGCTGAAGATGCACATAGGGTAGAGATATCAAATATCAAACATGTTTTAATTTAATTAATTTCTTGTCTTTAACAGGTAAGCAAAGCTAGTTTAAAATAAACTTGCCATTTTAATTGTCCACCCATCCATTTTTTTAAAATGCTTATCCCATTCGTGGAGATGTGAATCTGGTGTCTATTATTTTAGCAAAGGGTTCAAGGCTGGGATCTGCTTCATATAGTGTGCCAGTTTACCTCATAGCACATTCTGGCACTCTTGAGATAATTTAGAGTTGCCATTTTACCTAACCTGGGTGCCTTTATGATAAAAACTAATGCACCTAGACCAAAAGTCCTTCAACCAGTGGGAAAATATGCCAAGTACACACACCATCCAAATGCAGCACTCTGGAGATGTAAGGCAGCAGCTCTAACCACTATGCCACCTTGCTGCTCTGTTTTCATCATTGTCATCCCAATTGTATCTTTATTATTCTGAAGTTGTGCATCACCTGTCCTTTTACTTTCAATGTGGATGGCTACAGCAGAGCATCTGAATGTGAACACTAACAGGATGGAATCTAAAATGGCTGAGTTTTTTTTTTTCCCTTCTCTGGGTTTTCAATTAAGAGGCTCAAGTATCACTTTACAGAAAGGTTGTCATGGATCTTTTAGACTACCAGCCAAGCCTCCTATAATAAGAACAAAGACAAAATAAATCCCACTTGGCATGAGGAAGGTGACAGTCCTGACTCTGAGATTAATACATTAGACATCGAGTGTGGGACATTTCACACCTGATGATTACTCTGCCACTCAAAGAAACAATATCTGATGCATGAATGGAGACATCGTCTTTGGAAGGATAAGACGCCGCTACTTTCTGAAGACAGAAGTCATGAATCCCAACATGAAAAGATGACATCAGTTAAACTGTATAATGGGTATATCAGAGGAGAGTGGCCCTCCTCTCCCTGCTGAACTAGCCAGAGTCTGTGAGTGAGCGACTGATCTTCAGCTCTTATCTCTCTTGCCTTTCACTCTTCCCTCAACTTATTCAAAAGCAAATGTGATTAGTGGTACAAGAGTGACATTGAGCAGTAGACATGAAAAGTCGCTAATAATGTTCACTGTGGCAGTTTGTTACACAAGTGATCAGACTTATATAGGACAAGCTGAGCTGCCCAGCATTCCTTAAGGAATCCATTATCTAGGGAGTGAGAGATCAGAAAGCGGGGGAATAAAGCCAAAGGTTGTGTATGTATTTACTGCATAGTGAAACAAGATTTTGATTAAGAAATGGTGAGATGTTTCTTTGTAATTTTTGCTTTAGAGGCAAATGTTGTGTCAAATAGGGGCATCTCACAGCCCCAAATGTTTGACACAAATGCTACCACACAGTCCCATATTAAAATAAAGTCTTTTATTAAACCAAGTAACTTATAACAAGATTTCTTTACTGACCAGTTCTTCTTATCTGTTCTGGAAATACCAATGATTTTTTATCTCCACCACTCCTCCCAGGTGAGTTTTGCCCAACTCCACTCTCGACTCTGACACATCTGAGGAAGGTGAAGTTCTCCTATTTAAGCCTGACCTGGGTGTACTTCTGCAGCAGATGGACCTTCTCCCTGACAGGGTGGTCTACCCCCGGCAACTCCCTATAGTGGCATCCATGGACCACAACAGGGCTGCATACCGTAATTACAACTCCCATGCAGCCCTGTGGGTGTCCAAACAGCAGCAGTAACAGAGGGATGCTGGCACCCAGCATATTTTGAGAACACCTGGCTTAATGAGGCAGTCTCAGATAGATAGATAGATAGATAGATAGATAGATAGATAGATAGATAGATAGATAGATAGATAGATAGATAGATAGATAGATAGATACTTTATTAATCCCGATGGGAAATTCACATTCTTCAGCAGCAGCATACTGATACAATAAATAATATTAAATTAAAGAATGATAATAATACAGGTGAAAAAAACAGACAATAACTATGTATAATGTTAAATATTAACGTTTACCCCCCCTGGTGGAATTAAAGAGTCGCATAGTTTGGGGGAGGAACGATCTCCTCAATCTGTCTGTGGAGCAGGACAGTGACAGCAGTCTGTCGCTGAAGCTGCTCTTCTGTCTGGAGATGACATTATTTAGTGGATGCAGTGGATTCTCCATAATTGATAGGAGCCTGCTGAGCGCCCTTCGCTCTGCCACAGATGTTAAACTGTCCAGCTCCATGCCAACAATAGAGCCTGCCTTCCTCACCAGTTTGTCCAGGCGTGAGGCGTCTTTCCTCTTAATGCTGCCTCCCCAGCACACCACTGCGTAGAAGAGGGCGCTCGCCACAACTGTTTGATAGAACATCTGCAGCATCTTATTGCAGATGTTGAAGGAAGCCAGCCTTCTAAGGAAGTATAACCGGCTTTGTCCTTTCTTGCACAGCGCATCAGTATTGGCAGTCCAGTCTAATTTATCATCCAGCTGCACTCCCAGATATTTATAGGTCTGCACCATCTGCACACAGTCACCTTTGATGATCACTGGGTCTATGAGGGGTCTGGGCCTCCTAAAATCCACCACCAGCTCCTTGGTTTTGCTGGTGTTCAGGTGTAGGTGGTTTGAGTCGGACCATTTAACAAAGTCATTGATTAGGTCCCTATACTCCTCCTCCAGCCCATTCCCATTCCCTCTGCAGCTTCTATTCTAATGGCCTCCCGACCAGGAAATATACCATTACCCAACCCATCTAGGACACCGGTCTGTCAACAAGTGTACATTCAAGTGAACAAATTACATTTGGAACTCCTGAGCAGGATGTCCCCGAGTTAATACTTACTAGTTTAAGTGCATTACAGTGGAACCTCGGTTCACGAACGTCTCTGAACGCGTACAAATCGGGTTACTACCAAAAAGTTCGCCAAACTTTTGCATCTGTTCACGACCACACACTCGGTATACGAACAAGCCAGTTTCCCTTTCGGTTTGTGCACGCAGATGATTTCCACATGTGTTCAGTCTCTCCCTGTGCATTCCCTGTGCAGTGAGCAAGAGAGAGTGCGCGAGAGAGAGAGACAGACACACACACGTGCGCGCCAGAGAGAGAGAGACACACACACACACACACACGCCCTTGCGAGAGAGAGAGAGAGAGGGTTGGCCGCATAAGGCCGAGATGGCAGTTAAAGAATGCACCAGGCTTGTTTTTAAAGAGACTGATTCAAGGCATTGTTTTAACCTCGTATTTAATGAAGACTTTTTTCTATTGGATTTTAACCTCCACTGCTGTTTACAGCGATCGGTTTGTAGCATGCATTGTTGCAATGTTACTTTTCTTGGTTGTTTATTAAATTACGGATTTTTCAAATGTTCATATTTTTCCCTGTGCTTAAAACTCATTAAAAAAAGTGTTTTTAGCGAGCGGTTCGTAGCGCTGTAGCGCGAACTCTTGCAATGTTAGTTTTCTCTGTTGTTCAAGATTTGCTCAATGTTATTCAATGTTTTTACATTTAGTTTACTATTACGCTGTGTATTCTATGGTATTATTAACTATATTTGTGCTTAACAATCTTTAAAAAAATATATTTACATACAGTTTGTACAGTCTGGAACGAATTAATTGTATTTACACACAATCCTATCGGGGAAATTACTTCAGGTCAGGTACAGGTTCCACTGTATTTGGTAAAGGAAAGTTTGTTAATGTCATTCCTAATCCAAAATTGATTTATTTACAAAAAATGACATGTCTTTAATAAATTCCACTGCTTAATTTTCTCCTTAATCAAATTCAAGAACATGGCTGCTGGAACTCATCCATCAGGCACTATATACAAACCAGTCGAGTCTGGGATGTAAGCCCATCACAGAGTACATTCACACACCCACTCATATTAGCCAGTTTAAAATTGCCCAAAAAAAAACTAACACATACAGTATGCCTTTCACTTATAATAGAAATTGCTTTCCTAAATTTCTGCAATTTGGATGTTATGGTCACAGAACTTAAAAATGGCTTTCTAACCCTTTTTATTATTACATTATACTGGAGGTGCCCAAGATTTCTTTTTGATCGTGACATGATGTGCCTGTAGAACTTGAGTGCCCCCACCTTCACTCTGATGATAGTTTATCTGGATTTATATTGGAAAGAGGTTTCCTAAATCTGGTTTAATTACGTACGGATGACCCTAATTATCCTTTAAAATTGTTTAAATGTACAGGGGGATCAATACGTTTTTCACACTTGAATACTGCATGTTTGATTACCTTCCACATCAAACAAATCAATTACTAAAATGAGCCATTCTTACCTTAGGCCCTCCTCGGTGTGCTATTACAATCCATGGAGAGGGCTGGTCAACTTTACTGTGAAAAAATACACAATAATGCAGATAATCAGGCAAGGTGCAAATCATTTTTCATGGCAGTATTTGTTCAGATAACATAGAAACAAATGCAAATGCATTCATGGCCTACTGAGCACTCAATTCCTGATTCAAACAAGAGAAGAAAGTCTTCAATAAACTTAAACCAAACAAAAAACATCTGTGTCTTTGGAGGGCTCATCCCTTCCTCACCTTCTCAGTCCCATAGCGCACCATTCTTCATGTCTCTCTTTCAACCTTGATTTGTTCTTCCAGAGTCTTTATTTCAGCTTTCAGCCAGTGAATTTGGGTGTCAGGGCATTTTTAAATTCAATTCCAGGGTCACATTTGCACAAAAAGTGCATCCAGTTGCAGAGTCAGGGGTTGGCCCACGTTTGCAGCAGACTTACCAGGTTAGTGCTCTCTTTAATGGGTCTGGATGTCCCCACTGTCCCGAACATGTGCTAGGCTTCAATGCATCTATTTGTAAAGGTGGTTTTGACTACTCATTCCCTAAAAACCCTGTCAGATTACATGACCTTTCAATCAATTTTTAGTTGCAAGCTTCATTCAATTAGAGCATTTAAATGTGCTTCAATAACCCGATTATTCACAGAAACCGGACCTCTAAAATACAGTACCATATAAATCCTTATTCCAATTAGAGAAATTGGGTTGTTGGCCTCTGAGAAACCTGATTAACAGAGGTAGATTTCTCCATGAATATTCTGATAGAGAAATGGCCTCTGACAAACCTGGTTAACAGAGTTATATTTCTCAACAAGTATGCCCATTATTTGGCCATGTAAACCCTTAACTGGGTTACTGTTTAGTATTTTGTAGTCTGCCCATGTCTGTTGCCCTCCATCATCTAGTGTATGGATTTGTTTCACACAGGCTTTCTACTAGTAGAAGCGTCCACAAAATACATTTCTAGAGGCAAATGTTTGGGTGATCACATTGTTCCTTCTCCTGGCTGAAATGATCTGTCTCAATATTTCAGAAGTCGATAAATTCATGTTGATGTTTTGAACGTACAGTGCTAAACTCAGCCATTTGGTTTTTCTCACCATTTTTACAGGTGGCAACCATGATGATGTTGTCAGAATTCTCCAGAGCAATGTAGCATGTGATGCCTTTGATGGAACCATGTAAATGTCAGTGAGTCCACTTTAATTTTATCCAAGATTGCCCAAAAACTGTATTTTCTGCCAGCCATTTCTTTATTGAATTTCTGGCTTTAAAAGACATATTTTCTGATCTATTGACTATGATTCAGTTTCCCTAGCTCATGTTGAAGCTGTTTCTTTTTATCTTTTTTGTTCTTTTTTCATTATTGTTCATTGTTTTCCATTGTTGTTCATAATATTGTCATGTGCATTTAATATTTGTTTAATTATGATTTTTTTGTCATTTTATTCTATTTGGTTATTATTTAGTAACTATGTCTCTCTTGCAATTCTCTTATGTTCTTTGTATTATGTTCATCATAGCCAAGGGACCAATAAAGGCAGGTAGGGAACTGAAGTCGAGTGTGGTTCATTTTAATGCACTGTGGTAGATTTAAGTGGTTCTCTTAACTATTGTGATTTTGTTTGATTTTTTTTCAACTTTTTGTTACTGTTTCTTGGATTATTCTTGTGGATATCAGTTTAGATCTTGTTTGCCATGGATTGCTTTTATAGGCAATCCTTTTTGATTATTGTTAATGTTAATGTTTCTTGTGAAGTAATCCTGATTCTATAAAGATTTTTCATGGCCTAGCTCTATACAAGCCTGAGGTGGACAGTCATCCCTTCCCTTTTGAGGCAATTTGAAAGTGTTTTTGGACTTTATGGAATATATTTCTGACTTTTGAGAGTGAAGCTCATTTTGGCCAGATGTAGGTCAAAGCCAGCTACTCAGGTGGGAGCAAGACTGCCTTTTGTGTGCACCTTTTCTGTGTTTTTGAAGGTTTCACACCACGCTTGGCCACTTGTGTAAATCACAACACATTTGTGTTTAGCCCCTTGGTTTGTCAAGTTAACAAATTTGTGTAGCTCTGGTTATGTCTCTTCTTCTGGTCCTTTTTTGAAAGTCTTTTACTGTTTAATTGAGAGAGAACACGTATAATGTGAAGTCATTTTGTCACTCTATTACCATGTAGTTGCCTCATAGGTCTGTTATGCTTGTCAGTGAAGTGTGGAATATTTTCTTTCTTCTTCAACTATACTTTATCACAGAGTTTGTGCTCAGGACCTCATAATCTTCTCTTAGCAATCAGAAAGGGAAAAGACCGAACTAAAATAACGTTTAACCGTTCAGCTCATTTCACTTCAACTCCGGAATGATGTTTTAGAAAGTCACATACACTATATAGCCAAAGGTCTGTGGACACCTGGACACCATACCTCTATGAGCTTGTTGGACACCCCTTTCCAAAGCCAAGGAGAATTAATATGAAATTGCCAACCCCTTCTTGATGCTACAACATCCTTCACTCTTCTTGTAAGAGTCTTTAGTGGTTCATGATTAATATCATTCTAAATGTATTTTGTGCTGAGTCCCGTATTTCGTAGTGTTGTCCTGTTTACATGGTCTGTGTGTATGTAAATATGCTCCCCTTGAAACAATGGGGGGAAGGATAACACTGTGGAACCATGGCTCCTCACAATAATTGGTCCTGTTCATTCCATCACCTGCATCTGATCATTCACTATTTAAAAAGAAGGACAGAAAGGAAAAAAAAAACATTGTGTTCTACTAGACCGCCATTTCGCTACAGAGACAGGAGAAAGCACCGATTCAAATCATTCACACCATTGTCTACCTGCCACTTTCAACCCCCAACAACAACATCTTTGCACCATAAAACCCCAGGGTTCTGGATTACACCACGTACCGAGGATAAGCACCGTGAGACTGTTGTTGTTTGGGGAGAGGAGCAAGCCATAATTTTCATCCATGTACTTTCTGTAGGACAGTTTTTCCAGCTGAAATAGGTTTACAAACATTATCCATTTTCAATTAAATCTTCTGGATTTTTATGTGTGTTTTGTGCTTTCTGTGTGTCTTAGTGAGTTCCGGTTCATTGTGGGGTCAAGGGATGGTTTGTGTTGTATATTAACTTGTGCTGCACCTTTTGTTTTTATTATTACTTTCTGACGGACACTTTTGGGGTTGAATGTTATGTCAGGGTTGGTTGGGGTATGATATATATATTGTTTGGAGTTTGTTCATTTGATTTTTTATTATTATTATTCATATATATTCACTTTATTATTTGACATACTGTTTGTTTTTTGGCTTATTTTTGATCATCAATTGGAGGAAGTTTATTGGGAAGAAGTACGGCTTGTGGGGTCTAACATCCTCAACTTGCCAGGCCACGAGTCTTGGTGGTGTAGGTGCCGGTCTTGGAGGGTGAGTCGGCTGTTACAACTCTCCACATGATTTTGGAGCTTCTGTGGGAACTTGTGCCGACGGAGCCAAAAGAGTATTTGAAAGGTGAGGTACTAATGTTGGATGAGAAGCCTGGCACGTAATTGGTGTTCAACTTCATCCCAAAGGTGTTAAATAGGGTTAAGTTCAGGACTACATGCAGGCAATTCAAGTTCCTCCATGTCTTTATATTGTGACATAGTAATTCTGAAAGAGAATAGGGCCTTTATCAAACTATTGCCACAAATGTGGATGTGCATAGTTGTTTAAAATGTCTTTGTATGCTGTAACATTAACAGTACCCTTCACTGGAGCCAAGCTGCCTAGCCCAAACCCTGAAAAACAGCCTCAGACCAGTATCCCTTCGACATCAGACTTTACAGTAGGCATGATGCACTCCTGCCATCCACCAAACCCAGACTGGTCTATCAGATAGTCAGATAGTGAAACATGATTCATCACTCCATGTTCCCACAAAGGCAACGTGATTTACACCACTCCAGCTAACGCTTGTCATTGCACATAGTGGTCTTAAACTTGTGTGCAGCTGCTCGGTTGTAAAAACCCATGTCGTGAAGCTCCCTGATGCATAGTTCTTGTGCTGATGTTACTTTCAGAGGCAATTTGAAACTCTTTTCTAAGTGATACAACAGAGGATAGGTGATTTTTATGTGCTGTGTCCTTCAGCACTACTATATGAATATTCATGGTCTACCACGTTATGGCTGACCTGCTGTTGCTTCTCGACACATCCAGTTCTTTATAATAGCACTTGCAGTTGACTGGGACAGATCTAGCAGAAGAGAAATTTCACATTCTGACTTGTGGCAAAGGTGGCATCTTTTGACAGTGTCATTTTAAAGTCACTATGCTCTTCAGTATGACCCATACTAGTACCGATGTTTGTCAATGGAGAATTCATCGCTATGTGCTTCATTTAATGTGCCTGTTAACAATGAAATACTGGAACTTAATTATTTAAAGAAGTGTTCAAAGAGGTTTGACCACATCACGCCTCCTCAGAATGGTCCGAGTCTCCAAAATTTTGAATGGTGGCATTTCATTGATCATCAGTGGCTTCACTTCTGGGTCTGAGTCAGGACTGGGTGTAAATGGGATGGCATTCAGACCCAGTACTGTATGTATTTTAGTTTGTATGAACACAAACCTCCAGCAGTTCACGACCGCTGTGTATTAATAAGCACAGCCGCACACTTATTGCACCCTTCATTGCATTCTTGACTCCTTGGTTCAGTGCTCTTTGTAATGGGTATTGCAATTTTAAAATATTGTCACATAACTATTTTTAACATAACTAAATGCTTTGGGCATGCTGAAATATAATCTCAAAAGAAAGTCTGCCATAAGTGTGTAACTTGAAACCTTAAGATAATTGGGAATCAAATTTCTGAAAACATTTTGACTCCTATTTCTGACAAAAGAGAGTACAGTACATCATGCATTATGATGATTCAACTCAGGTTCTTAATTGGTAGAAAAATTCTTAAGACTGAAATTAGAAATGTCTCGATTCAAACATTTAAAAAGACTTAATTAAAGAATAAATTTAAAAGAAACGTTGCATGTTTAAATTAAAACATGTTGCTAAATTCACAATTATCCAAAGGATGGAGTAAAACTCAGCTCTGTCAGACAGGAAGGATTTTTATATTAACATGTCTGTTGGAAACAAACACCCTGTGATTTGGCCAGCAGGGATATAAAGATAAAAAAAAAGAAAAATATGAATGTGTCATGAATTTTTAACATCTATAAATAAAGAAATCAGTAAATGGTGTAAAAAGACAGAACGTCTGTTTTGAATCTTTTTAATTGCCATGTTGGTTGTGGTCATGCATTTCATGTAGATTCTGACTTAGTAAGATACTCTTTTTCTTTTTTTGTAGATTCCCTGTGCATTATTTATCATTTTTTTCTTAATATATTATTCTTTAGGTTATGGTTTGGCTAGGGATTTACGCTTGGCTCAAGTAAATTTTTATTTGCTGTCTTACTGTTAAATATTATGTTGTATATTACATTATTCATCATGTTTTTTGTCTGTGTGTTTTGAATATTGTTTGATTTATTTATTGTAATGTGTTTATTTATGATCCCTTTCCCATTAAGCAGATTCAGTCTTCACCATTTAGGTGAACTAGGCGGGTGCCTAGGGTGGCAAAATTTGTGGTGGGGCACAATTCAGAGCTATGAACACACAGACTCAATACCACTGTCAGATTATATTGTTTTATGTTATTTTCACATTCTAGTGATATTTGGTCTTAACATCTGTTGACCTAAACAGTCCATTAATAATGTGAACAACAACAACAATAGCGATAATAATAATAATCCTCAAACTATAGCATAGATGACACAGACATAGCAAAATAAAATGAAATGATTAAAATGTCAACAGGACTGCTGCTCTTGAATGCATTGTTACAAACTGATTAAATTCAAACAATAATCATCTCCCAAATGGGCTTATATAAAAAATTATGTTAAAAGTTGGCCAAATACTGTTCTCTGTTGTTCACTGCCACCTATGAGATTTGCTCTTGCCACATTTATGCAGTTCTCCAAAGTCCATCTATCTTTGAAAAAACTGTGGGGTTGTGCATTGATTGGATGGTTGTATTGCATTATTTGCATACACTAAGACAGAGTGAATAGGAATCATGGGTAAAGTTTCCAGTTTATAGATGATCATTTCAGTGTCATTGAATTTTGTGATTATATTAAGTTTGTCAATTCATTTTATAAATTTAAGTGACATGTATATGTTATGGAGCTGCCTTGGTAAAATTATAACTAGGCTGTCACCATCATTGTAGGGTACATGTTTCATAGAAGATTTAATTAGCAACCTACAGATTTCTAATTCATAATCTAAAAAAATAATATAACTATGTAGCAAAATCAGCAAAATTAAGGAACTAGTTATTGACTTCCACTACAGCAAAGGATATCTATGTCTGGTCCCTATTCAGGGAGTGCACTGCTGCAAGTACTTGGAGGTCCACATCAACGACAGATTCAAATCAAATCAAATAAAATCAAAATTTATTTATAATGCACAAGTTTAAAACACCATAAGTGTAAAACAATGTGCTGTACAATAAAATAAAAAATATCAATAATAAATCAGTAAACAAAGTACAAAAATTGCATAAATACTAAAACAAATAAGTTAAAACAACCGATTAGAAGATACACAATTTACAGAAAAACAATGGCTATTAAAAAAATTAATAAATTATTAATAAAATTGATACCAGAGTTACTCATATACAGTAAAAAATCAATCATAAACAAGTGTGTTTTAAGTCTAGATTTAAACATTTGAGTTGATGGTGCTGACCTAATTTCAATTGGCAGAGCATTCCATAACTTTGGTGCTAGTACAACAAAGGCACAATCACCTCTTGTCTTCATTTTAGACTTTGGCACAACCAACAATTGCTGTTGAGAGGAACGTAAAGAGCAGACTGGTGTATATGGAACCAGCAACTCGGCCAGATAGGATGGGGCAACACCATTTAGCGATTTATAAACCAAAAGTAAAATTTTTAAATTAATCCTAAATTCAACTGGGAGCCAATGAAGTGAGGCTAGAATTGGAGTAATGGACACAACTTTCTGAGACCCAGTAAGAAAATGAGCAGCAACATTCTGAACCAACTGCAGCCGAGAAAGATGAAATTTACTGATTCCAGAATTAAAGTAAATTACAATAATCAAGACGCGATATAATAAAAGCATGGCATACCTTCTTCAAATCAGAGTGCCCCAGAAACGGTTTGACTCTAGTAAGCAGTCTAAGCTGAAAAAAGCAGCTCTCAACAATAGATGAAATCTGTTTATTAAAATAAAGATTGGAATCAAGGATAACCCCAAGATTTTTGACGTGGGGTTTGCAAAACCCAGCTAATAGAGCCGAGCTGATCCCTGACAGCCCCATCAGAAGGCATTGGTTCAAATACAATAATCTCAGTCTTACTCTGATTGAGATTCAAAAAATTTATGGCCATTCAATGTTTGACCTCATTATAACATTCATGTAGGGACTTTAAGGACTCCTTAGTCATAGGTAAATAAATCTGGGTATCATCAGCGTAGAAATGAAATGAAATACCATATTTGCGAAATATGGACCCAAGGGGTAGCAGATACAAAGAAAATAACAAAGGACCCAGAATAGACCCATAGAACAGAATAGAACACCATATTTCAAATGAGCAGTAGAGGAAAGTACAGACTTGTTACCAACCAAATCTACCAACCTGCACCCTCAAGCTCTTCTGTAGAACGTGCTTTACTTTTCTAAGCTGAAGGTGGAAGCTGTGGTGTGGGGCTCATTTGTAATGTGACCAAACCCACTGGGTTAAATGATGGCCCTGAAAACAGTGAAAAGGCAAATGTGAAGGCAAAGGACATTCTGTAGCCACCGTTACATAATTAATCTGACTCTTGTCTTCTGTAGGGGTCTTTGTCTAGCTGTGGTCAGGAAACAAAACAGAATTCCAGTCCAGTTCAGGTCCTTCCCAAACACACCCACACTCATACTATACCAGTTAACTTAACATGTGAGTGTTTAGGATGAGAGCAGAAAACCGGAGTTACCAAGCAGACACAAGAAGAACATGTGGACTCCATACCCTCAAACTTAACCTTCTGGACCTTATCGCATCCCATCCGATTTTCTGGGTCAGGATCACAGTGGCAGCAGGCCAAGCAGATCAGCCCACACTTCCTTGTCCCAAGCTACAGATTCCAGATCTTCCTGGCAAATTCCCAGATGTCCCCAATATAATTGCTCTGGAATGTCCTGGTTCTGCCACAGGGTCTCCTCCCAGTGGGATTTGCCTGGAGCAGTTCACGGGGGGGCCTTTCCAACATCATATCCAAACTACCTCAACTGGTGTTCTCGATCAGAAGGAGCAGCGACTGTCCTCGTAGGTTCTCCCAAATTGCTGAATTTCTCACCTTGTCACACAGAGCTGTTCCAGCCACCCTACAAAGAAACGTCATCTCTGCCACTTGTGCTCACGATCTCATTCTTTCGGTCATTAACCTTGTGGAGCTGTGAGGCAGCAACACTAACCACTGCGCCACCGTTCCACCAAATAAATAAAAGAGGCTGGGTAGAAAATAGCATTGACTCTAATTAATCTGTGTAAGTCCTCTCAAATGAAGCCAAATTCCTGATTTAAAGCACCGAAAATAATTTTCCATTCCCCTTCCCTCAATGCCTTTTTAAAATGTGCGGCAGGAAAACGCATCAGTGAAGTCGGAGGACATCAAAGATGCATGAAGATAAAGATTTTCTGATTCCAGTAACAGATGTGAAATTATATTACATAAATATAACAATTAGTTTCACTCTCACCCTGGTTAATTAGTTTGTGGAAATGTGCAACCCATTCTTCATTAGATAATTTTTCACAGACTGATTAAGGGAGCTGAAGCAAATTGACCCTGTGTCCTTAAGATCGCAGCGCTTCAAATGCTGAGCTCAGGCTGTTGGAAATGGGGAACAAACCAGCATTTTACCTCAAAGTTCATCTTATGCCAATAAAGGAAATAAATCAATAAGCACTCGAGTGTGACTAAATTTTTTTTCTGATGCAGATATGCAAGGCCATGTTTCTTTTCTTTAAAAGTGCTGGAGCAAAGAAAAAAAAACAAGATTGTCAGCAGCAAAAAAAAAAAAAAAAAAAAAAAAAAAAATGAGAAGATAATTCAATACTCTTATCATTCCTAATATTATAAATAGCACATATATTGATATGGTTATTACCATGGCATGTAATCATCATTAATGACTAATCATACCCTGAGCCATAAACAACATTCTCTAAGCAACCTAATAGCCTTTACTTTGGTTAATGTGTGCTCATAACATCCACCGTAATAAGCCAAGATCCATCAGCAAACATGTCACGTCTTTCTGCCTACGCTGGAGGAGGTAAAAGAAAATTATTGTCCAATGACAGCGCAAAGTTCTCATAATTCTCTTTAGAAAGAAGGTTGTTTCATAAATGAAGTCTGAACTGTGATTATCAAACCAGTGTCTCAGGGTTGGACATCCGACTAGCAGTTTGTTTAGCCGGATGAAAGGGTATTTGTAACAGTATGGTAGTATGGTGGAATATTTTGGAATATTTTACCCACCACTCAGCTGAGATGCACCATACTTATCAGCCAGGTATATGTTAGTTTATTATTATCATTTATTTATTATTATGAATTTAGCAGACCCCTTTATCCAGGGTGATTTACAAAGCAAGTTAAAAACATATAGGAATGAAGGTGCAAGCATCAATAGCTACAGAGAACAAGATAAAAAAAGAGAGAACAAGTAAATTAGAACAAGAAGCTAGCATACTTCAATAAATAGTATACTAAATTATTTGTCTGTGCAACAGCAGCTATCCTGTAGGAGTGAAACTAAGCAGTTCCAAAATATTTCATAAAAAGATTTGTTTTCAAAAGATGCCTAAACAGAATTGAATTGGGTGAGGTATGAATAGATAAAGGGAGATCATTGAACAGGTTTGGAGCAAGACTTCAGAAACATTGTCTAGTAATGGCATGTCACGCAAGAGGAGGGACGTTCAGCAGTTACAGGCAGAGGCAGATTGGAGTCTTCTTCAGGGAACATAAGGAGAAGCTACGGATTGGAGATATTAAAGAGCAGTGCTGTTCCGAGAACTGTACATCAAGACCTGGAACCAAAGGAGAGGTGTTGTAGGGGTAAAGCAAGGAACAGAGAACACCATTTGAGGGGCTGTGTTCTGGAGGAGCTGGAGAGATCTGATTGCAGCTGAGGAAAAACCTGCCGGGAGAAAGTCTCTATAGTCCAGCCAAGAGAGACGCAGTGCCTGAACAAGGAGTTGTTTAGTATTATTAGTGAGGAAAGGTCAAATCCTTTGAATATTATGAAGAAGCAAACAAGAGGACTGGGTAGTTGAAGATATATATTCAATGAATTAAAATAAGGAGTCCAGAGTCAAAGCCAAGATTCCTGACCATGATAGTGAAAGGGTGATGTCTTCCAGGGTAATGCTTAGAAACAAATCTGAAGAAGGAGAATCAGAGGGCAAGTACAAGATATCTGGCTTTGAAAGGTTAAGTTTAGGGTCATTGTTGATGACATCATCTACTTTTAGAATTTGCATTGGCAGTACAGTAGGACATTCACATTCTTTGTTTTAAGCCATTTCTGTGTAGCTTTGGCTTTATGCTTGTCTTGCTGGAAAGCAAATCTTCTCCCAAGGTGTAGGTTCCATGCAGACTCCATCAGGTTTTCCTCCAGGATTCCCTTGTTTTTTGCAGCATTCATTTTACCCTCACAAGCCTTCCAAGGCCTGCTGCAGACAAGCATTCCCAGAGCATGATGCTGCTAACACCATGGAGAACTCAAATACACATCCGTCTTCATCTTTTCATAATGTATTGCTTATCTCTCTCTTTCTCCATTTCTCCCCCAGTGCCTGCAATACCATTGAATAAAAATGAAGAAATCGTATCTTCTATCTGCTTTATTCATGTTTTGTGTTAATATGTAATTCCTATGCAAAATAATAACATTTCCATTAGCATTTCCTGAACTGTTAATTGTTTCATTATTACAGACACTTGGCCTGTATCCATCAGTGTACAGATTGTAAAGACCATCAGGACCTTAAACAAAACTCCTGGTAGCCTAAATTTGTTGATCAAGTAGCAGACGTTTTTTAGGGACATTAGAGAAGGAAAGTCCGATATGGACTAGTGATAAGCGAACAATTCATGTGAAATTGAATTCACAGCAAAACTTTGTGTTTCCCTTGTCAAAAAAATTTGCAACACAAATTGAATTTCGCTTCCAGTGAAATTCATACCACTCACACAAGAAGAAAGAAATTTAGTTCATGTCTGGAAGAATTTTCATGTTTTAATTTCGCATACATTTTCCTATCATTCAGTATTTAAATAAAGATATCTAATAAAAAGATAAAATCACCAGAGGCTGGTTGGCAATGATAACTTTCCAGGTGGGGAAAACTCCATAATATGCATAAGGGTGCATTTTGGTATGTCTTTGTGTAGGAAATTTACAGGATGTTACATTTTTTATAAAATGTACTGCACTCCTCCACAGTGATGTGAGCAACAGGCTTAAACAGAATTGATTTTAACAGCATGGAACCGATTACTTACGTTAAACAGCTGCAGAAAGTACCCATGTCACCACAGACGTGTGAGCAAGGCTTTAGGAAGTGATATTTCTTGCTTTCTATTCAAAAGCAAACCTATAAAAGACCACACAACTTTGTAGTGAGTTTCATGTTTCACCAGTGGCGGACCGTCAGGGCCTGCAAGGCCTTCTCTGCTGGCCTAAAAAAATATCTGAATCACAAACTGATGTTAATTATATTTTGTCCATGAATACTTATTAAATAATTCCAAATAGTCTGTCCGCTTCCTTTCATAGCTTTTCCGATGGTTGTGCTGCTTCCAGACATGTATTTTCGTATTAAAGCATTTTACTAATCACATTTCAGTCATCATTTGTTGCCAGGCAGGGTCAAAGTCAAAGAAGTTTGCCCGGAGGCCTTCACAATCTGTTCTGCAGGCCCTCTAACACAAAATAAATGTCGATTAAACTGTTGCTTCAACCAATCAGATTTTGAGTTGGTGTTACTAGGGCCCTCTAGCAGGCGTACGGCAACGTCACCGTATTCAGACCCGTTGATTGGATAGGATGGTGTAAGTATGCCATGGATGATTACGGCAACGTCACCATATTCAGACCCGTTGATTGGATAGGATGGTGTAAGTATGCCATGGATGATTATGGCAACGTCACCATATTCAGACCCGTTGATTGGATAGGATGGTGTAAGTATGCCATGGATGATTTTGCAGGAAAATCTCCCACTGATCTCCTTGACTTCCTTCATCAGAAAAATGGGGCATGGAGCATGGGGCAGCTGTACACATTGGTATGTTTGGTGGTGACCATTCCCGTGTCCACTGCTTCTGTCGAGCGGACATTTTCAGCCCTAAAGCGAATTAAAACTTATGCCAGAAATACGACAGGGCAGGTTCGACTTTCAGCATTAGCTTCGATGGTGATAGAATGGGACTTTGTGATGGAACTGAAGCGCACGGATAATCTGCTAGTAATTGAATTGTTTTTGAGGAAAGAGAGGAGGATGGATGTTGTTTACAAATAATCCGAATTTTTGGTGAGAAAAATGTTGCGATTTTCCTAAGTAATATTGCAAGTTTATGAGTTATTATTGATGTTTATGTGTGTCGCGGCTGTAGCTGCAGTAGAAAGGAACTTGTTCACCCCTGGTTTGTCTATTCAATAAAGGCATTTATTGTGGCTACAGGAGTTATCTATCTGCGATGCAACGGCTCTTTATACTGTATTTCTGCATATTAAGATGGTTTTTATAACCATAAATTAGTTTTTGAGGGGCGGGTTGATTCAGACGGAGCACTACTACTGAAGGCCTAGGTGTGAAATGCATGGTCCGCCACTGTGTTTCACAATTGCTAAATTTCGTGCAAAACAAATTTTAGTGTCAGTTTTGCAAAATTGTATGTGAATTGAAAGTTGACTGTTTGTCACAGTAGTAAAATCTACTATATAATAAAACACTAAGATCTGTGTTTCCGGTCCCTCAGAACAACCTGATTGGTCAATGTGGCTTTGGTGATGCGATGAAAGAGGAAATGCAAGTGTGAGACATGTGAGTAGGAGTAAAGGCCCACACCGAGAGAGTCACCTTCAATGAGAGAAAGCATAAAACCGGATGGGAGGCAGGAAAGGTGCCTTGAAAATAATGACAGAGCCTAAGAAGGAGACTACAGAACACATTCGATAAAGAGAGCACCTGTGAAGAGGTGTTCAGACTCACAGACATATAGAGGAAAGGCCCTGAAAGTGCATGTAGGACAAGACAGTAATACATAAATAAAAAAGTAAAACAAGTGAGCAGAACATTATCTTAATGGCCCTGGCATGGATTATACACTACATTGAACAGTACACTGCAGCCGAGCATCAATGTAAACATTAGCTGATAGTTGGCAGTGTTAAACACTTCCCTTTATTCAGTTTAATCAGCAATCAGGAATTGTTTTACTACTGAGTTATTATAAATAATATTGTGATAAAGAACTTAATACATAATAATGAGACTTCTTTCTGAAATACAGCTTAGTATAATAGAACTCGTAGGATTGCATCATTTACAAGCTCCATTTTTAGTTACATTTATGTGCAGTTGGCTTGATTGACAAGCAACTGGTTTCAACATGGTGGGCTTCACTATTCTCAACTGGCTGCTTTGTCCTAGCAGCACCACCTACTGGTAAAGGTAGAAAATGATACCATTTAGAAATACTGAACAGCTTGTCTGATTGTGGTGTTACACTTTTATCATTGTGGGTCAACTGTTCTCTTTTTTATATGAAATTAACCGTGTTTTATTAAAATATTACTGTCTATTTTCATTCAGGTTGCTTGATTTACTATAAAGTGTGGCCCACATAGTAAGTGCTAAAGCTCAGCAGACAGCACTAGGCCTTTGTGTTGCTAGGATCTTCAGCTTACTGGTGTGAAGTTATGACCCAAAGTGCATGTGGTCCAGGTGGATGCTTCTCCTCATAGACATGCTAGATGCAGCTTAGCTACAGTAGATTGCTTTTTCTATTCATCACTCCAAATGCCGTCACAAACGTAAATGCCTTGCAGACACGTACTGAAGGCCCTAAAGAACAATGTCTCTTCACTGGGATCACTTTAGAAAAGCACAGACCGGTTATCTGTCAATTAGAAGAACAGCCTCCCAATGCAAGCCTTAATTCCTTGGGCCTCCAAGGTGTTACCATAGGAGAAGGTGGCTCTTCTGTATGTGTGTTGCCTGTGTTTGCTTTATCTGGCCTTTTGCTTTTTTGTGTGTGTCACTCAAGTGAAATCTGAGCTCAAAATAAGACCCCCTCAGCGCCACAGGAACGGTAATCCTCTGCTTGAGAATGTCATTTTCTCACTCAATTAAATCTTAGTTAAGGATGAAGAATTCTCTAATTAAATGGTAGGATTAAGACAGCCCGGGGAACACAGAAAATGAATTCAGGCTATTATGTCTTATATTTGTAGCCTGCACCATGTCATATCAGGATAAATGCTGGGCATTTATTAATCTCATCAAAGAAAATCTAAAAACACACTGCCTGTACATGAGCCGGCTGCACCCTCAAGATGTGCCAAGACATGGCTAAAAATAACGCTGCCATCAGCCGCAGTGTAGTGTTTGTTTCATAACCTTTTAAAAATCTGGAGTGATTTTTAATCTTGCTGGTTTTACTTCTAAACTGTTATACAATACATAAATGTTTTTTTTCTCTGAATTGCTATAATAAATGCATTACTGTGATTATTAACAGTTGCAGTAATAGTATTACTAGAATAGATTGTGTTGGACATATTCCTTAAGTTAATACCCTGTAAAAGCTTTTAAAGAACAGTTGTTCACACATCAGTAATGATATCATAAGGATAGAAATTATTAGGCAGATCCTAGAATGTCTTTACACTTAAAAAGGACTATTGATTAGATATTATATGGTAATTGGATTATTAAATCTGGGCCAGAAATATTGTCAAGACCTAAGAAAATAAGATCTTTTTGTACAGTTGTACCCTGCTGTAGGGGAACATGATTTTATTGTTGTAGTATTTGTTATATTTTTTTGTTAATGTGTTAAGAAGGTTTAGAGACAATGTATTTATGGTAAAAAATGCTTAAAACTGTATTTGTGCTCTTTCTTTAGTTGACCTTTTCTTCCCTGTGATACCAGTCTCCTTTAAACACAGAAAGAGGAAGCGTTAGGACAAGGTAGTTTTATAGGGAGGGGATTTTCCGGATTTAGAAGTCAGATTTAGAGAAGTTCAAAACTTTGAACAGTAAAATTATATGGAAACCAAGGTCAAGTTCTAATAGTCATTTTTCTGAACTTTCCACATGCGTAAAAGTGAAGCCTTCAAACTGTTGGTTATGTTTGTGCATACAAACCTTGTGCAGATGTGTTGCTATGGTCTGTCAAAATGGAATTGGACAGGAGAGAGGCCAGGAGTGTTCACCTTGGTCCTGACAAGCTTTAAAAAGTTATCAGCTTAAAGTGCAAATATGCCAAAGAGAGAAGAACCTGAACGAAGGAGAAGAACGGAGAACCAAGAAGACACCTTAATGTCACCTTAAGAGACTAAATGCCACATTGGATGTGTTACCCAGTATTATCTATTGTCTACAGCTCCTGAAATATTACAGGTTGTATTAAGGTGATTAACTATACCTATTTATTTCTATTTGCTTTCACATTTTGGCATATTAAGAATATGTGAGAGTGTTAAAGACTATAATGAATGAAGAAAAGTTTATTACCTGCTTCTCTTGCTTTCATTTAGTAGTTGTTACTGTCTGGGATAAACAGAAAAGAGGAGACATCCTCTGCTAGGAGAAGTGAAGCACAGTAATAGTCAGTTCTGGATGCAGAACAAATACATAGTCCTAGGTGCAAGTGCAAGACTCTGTGGGCTGTGGAGAAGAGAACACAAGTTGGGGTGGAGGACATATCTGTGGGTTATATATAACAAATTTAGAATAGGGTCACCCCAAAACCCTTCCATGATAAAACACTTTCATTTTTGTTTATTATTATTCTAGCAGAAAATGCAAATACGCATTTCAATAACTTGAAATACTAGGGTGTTGTACCGTGTTAGCCATTATGAATGTATTGAAAAGTCAAGCAAAATGACTACCATTTATTGGCTAACTAAAAAGATTTTTAGTTAGCCAATAAAAGGTGTCATTTTGCTTGACTTTTCACTAATAACTTGAAAAAATATTTAAACCAAATGCATCTTGTCATGTCATTCTGTAACCTGCTTAATCCAGACTAGGGTGATTTTTTTTTTGGCTTGAGCTAGCATATGACGTAAGGCAGGAACAAACCCCGGACAAAGTGTCTGTTCATTGAACACACACACAGATACACATACACACACACACAGGCCAATATAGTGTCACCAGTTTGCCAAACCTGCATGTCTTTGGACAGTGGTAGTAAACTGGAACACCTAGAGGAAACCCTGCAGATACAGGGAGAACTCCATTCATGGAGGAGCTGGGACACAAACCCTGGTCTCCTCACTGCGAGGCAGCAGTGCTACTGCTGCACCATGTAATGCCCCCCAATGCTTCTTGCTTAGCGTAATTATAGGTGGCACACTGGTCAGTGCTGACCCAGGTTCATTTGCTTTCCAAGATTGTTTTTCTTGGAAATTGTATTACACAAATGATGATGAGGGTGACCTTGTTTCCTCATGACACTAATCTAGGTTTTATCAGACTAGGTAATCTTGTTTCTCACAGCCTGAAAGTCCTTTAGGTGCCTTTTTGCAAATTTTAAGTGGGCTTTCACGTGTCTAAAAAGGCTTCCGTCTGGCAACTCTGTCATAAAACTCAAACTGATACAGTCCACACAGGTTCTCTGGAGCTCATCCAGAGTGGTTATTAGGTTCTTGGTCACCTTTGCTCTTCTCCTACAATTAGGGTGGCCAGCTCTAGGAAGAGTTCTGGTTATTCCAAACTTATTCCATTTAATAATTATGGAAACCACTGTTCTCTTGGAAACCTTCTGTGCTGCAGACATTTTATACCCTTCCTCAGATCTGTGCCTTTACACATTATTGTCTGTAAGCTCTGCAGGCAATAGCTTCAATCTCCTGGTTTGGTTTGTCAACTACAGGACATTCTGTAGACACTTGTGTGTGCAATCAAATGAATTGAGCACAAGTGGGCTTGAAACAAGGTACAGAAACATTTTAGTGATGATCAATAGAATGGAATGCACCCAAGCCAAATTTCAAGTGTTATAGCAAAGGGTGAATACTTGTGGCAATGTGATATTTCAGTTTTAAATTTTGATAAAGTTGCAAAAAATCCTAAAATCCTGTTTTCACTTACCATTCTAGGGTATTGAGTGGTGTTTAATGTGGGAAAAATAAATGTTTCAAATTTTAACACAAGGCTACAATATAACAAAATGTAAAAAAAAGAAAAGTGGTCCGGTTACTTACTTCAAGGCACTGTATATGATTGTGTCAGCAGTTCCCTGGGTGTACTGCACCTTCACTTCAATTCTTGAGTAAGAGCAGATGACTGCAAGATAATGCGGTAATGAATTAACCATGGGAACAAATAAATGCAAGACAGAAAGACAAGGCTAATTCAAAACTGATTGATACCAACTCTGTGCTGAGATGAGCAAAGCGACATCCAGAAGCAGACAGATTAAGTTGTTTTTTTTAATTTTTAATAGCACATTAAGATTTTTAATGTGTTTATGTAAATTATTCATTAGCATAGTCTTCAACACTGATGCATCTGGTATGCAAAGTTTCTTTGAGGTTATACTGAAAAACTGTTATGATCAACTGGGGGCACTTTTAAAAGCCTAAGGTGATCGTCATAATGGTTTATCTGTTGTTTTGTCTCAGCAAAATATTTTTTTTTACAAACTGAGAGTGCCTAATATTAAAAATATACCTTCCATCCCTGAATGAACTAGAAGATGATTCAGAATATTCTGTTATACTCATTAACCGCTCGCCTCCAAACAGCCAATTGCATGGGTGTCTGTCCATCTATCACTGTGGCCAGCTTAACTTAAATGTTGATTGCTCATTTTTTGGCCAGATACCTTTGTTGCTGCCAGTGAGATTTCTAACAAATGATAGTTCACTGCCAAAATATTGTTTTCTAGCAGATGTATACTTATGCACTAGATGAATTTGACACTTTTCATTATTCAGGATTTCACTTGACAGATTCTAATTTTTTTATTCTCCCCATTGTCAAAAGTGTATCAAGTGTTTTTCATTTATATCTATCAAGACAGATGACATAGATTCATCTACAAATTTACTTTTCATTCAAAAGTCAGTATACACATAACAGACCTGACAGATCTAAGTGACGCATGGGATATCATCATTTTGGGTGTAATGACTACAAGCATACTAAGGACAGAGACTAAAGAATAGAACTTTCAACAAGCTTTTACTGCTTAAAAAGAAAATCTGTAGACCAAAAATGATTGTGAGGTATGAAGATGTTACCAGGTTGAGGGCACCACCAGAATAGCACAAAGGACAGGCTTAATTCCCAAGCTTTCACATTATGTGAGGGAACTAGAATGGCAGCAGAAAAGGACCTCCACATGCCTGTGTTAGACAGCGGTGAGCTAGAGGGCAGTGCTGCCTGTATGTCTGCTGTGTCAATAGGCAGGGACACCAGCATGAGAGAAGGAGGTGCAGTCTGGGTGTAAGCCTACGGTGCTCACCCACAATGCCTCCTGATGTTGCCTTCCTTTTGGGATCCTGGTGGAGCATTGCAAGTTTTTTCAGGGCCACACAGTAAATGAGTGTGAGCAACTGAACACTTAATCTTATGGTTTGCAGCCCATTTACAAAGGTATTTATCCACACTACAACCAGACAAAAAGGGTATTGTAATCAGTTTTGTCGGGTAAGAGAAACTCTTAACAAAGCACCAGTATATTTAACACAGTATGGACTGTTTTGAATGAAAAATTGAACCCAAAATGCTTTAAATTGGCAAGCTGCATTGAGATTTAATAAAAGTACTAATTAGCTTTCAAATAATATGTTATACTTACACATAAATTAGTTTTTGTTTATGTATAGAACATGTAATCCATCCATACATTTATAAACCCACATCTTTCAGTTCAGGGTAATTAGGGCCTGTTGCCAGCAGCACAAACAGGTTTGATTTTAAGTCATAGGGTTGAACTCCAGACGTAACACACTTGAACACGAAAGAGCTTTCAGCCAGAAGTACAATTTGCCTTGAATAATAAAAAAATCTGTTTGGTTTGGGCCTCGCAAACAAAAGAGAGGCTCATCTGTCTGATGTCTTGTGTTTTACCTACCACAACAAAATGGAAATAAAGAAAAAACTGGTCAGAGATTTCAGCTGAACTCCCCATATACCCATAAAGCATTCGTATAGTACTGGATTTGTTAAGCTGCACATTATTAGTTTTCAGAAAAATCGACAAACTTGCAATACTTTGGAAACTTAAACTTGTGCTAGAAAGTTATCATGGAATCATCTAATTTGTCATACCTTGCACTAGATTTAAACCAAACAAGAGACATCTGTCTCTTCGAGTGTTTCTGAAACACTTCAGTAAAGTGGCTTACACTGTGCTTGTTTTCTCAGTCCCGTACTAGGTAATTCTTCCTGTCTCTGTCTCCCTCTTGACCTTGACCTCTTCTTCATACCACCGAGTTTCTTCTTTCAACCAGATTCTTAAGTCAAGTAAATCTGTGGCTTAGAGCAGTTTTGTTATTGATCCTAGGGTAACATTTGAAGAAAAACGGGAATCAGTTGCAGAGTCAGGGGTGGCCCACTTTTGCATTTGACGTACAACGTCAGTACATGAGAACATTAAAAATAATGGACAAGAACAGGACATTTGGCCCAACAAAGCTCACCAACCCTGTTAACTTACTTTCTCCAAAATAACATCAAGTTTTTAAGAACCCCACTGTCTACTACATTACTTAGTAAGTTATTTCATGTATCTATGGTTCACTGTGTGAAGAAAATCTTTCTAATATTTGTGCTCTGTTTACCAGGAACAAGTTTCTAGCCAGGTCCCCCTGTTCTTGTTGAACTCGTTTTAAAGTAATAACTGTAAACCACTGTAATAATTCCTTTCATAATTGTGAGCACTTCAATCATCTCACCTCTAATTTTCCTTTTGTTTAATTTGAAACAGATTTAACTCCCTTATTTGAGTAGTGAGAAAAGCTATATATAACTCTAAAGAATTATTATTATTATTACAGTATTATGCTCTGCTGTCCTGGAATCAATCCAGTTGCTTTTATCTAGACATTTTTTAGCACTGCAATTTTCAATCTCCATGCTTCCATTAGGTCAGATTATCTCAAGCGATAACGTGAGCTACCACAGCTATGCTGATGACATGCAACTGTATTTATCAATAGTGCCTGATGACCCTGACTCTCTTGGTTCACTGACCCAATGTCTTACTTGTGTTTCTGAGTAGATGAGTAGTAACTTTCTTAAACTAAATAAGGAGAAGGCAGAAATTTTAGTTATTGGCAAAAATGGATATAGTGAGGGTATTAGAAATAAACTTGATCCATTATACTTAAAAGTCAAGACAGAGGTAAAGAATTTAGTGGTAATTATTGACTCTGACCTAAATTTTAAATCACATATTAATCAGATTACCAGGACAGCATTTTTTCACTTAAGGATTATAGTAAAAAGTTAGATCCCTTATAACCTTGCAAGATGCTGAAAAATTAGTTCACGCTTTTTTTTAGTCAACTAGATTACTGTAACGCACTCCTTTCAGGACTACCCAAAAAAGATATCAATCGGTTGCAACTAGTGCAGACCCAAGAAGAGGGTTATTACCATAATGACAGCAGAGCCACAGGGGAGGTGGCGTTGTGGGGAATTTTTTTTTTTATATCTTCATGCCACAGAAACGAAAGCTCTCTGTGATGAGTTAATGGCGTTGTTTTGTGTGCTAAATAAAGGGTGGTATATAATTTGCATTCGGATTAACTTGTCTAAATTTTTGACACAGTCATTTGGCGACCCACCACAAACATGGTTGTGACCCAAAGTTTAGGAAACAGTAGTCTAACTGGTCTCATGGTTTGAAATTGTACACTTTCAGATTGCTGGTCACAGTCTTCCTGATTACATGCACTTGCTGCATCAATTAGTAAATGTGAAATGGTAAGAATTTTTGTGAAATTGAAGAAAGAGCTTAGAATTTGGGGGGTTGGGCGTGATGCCCGGAGGGAGGTACCCTCAGACTCGGCGGCCAATTTGATTTTGTGATTGCAACTTCACTGAGCCTGGAGACACCTGATATAATCACACAGATTGGTGCATTTTCTAAGAGCACAAAACTTTGATATTAAGCAAATGTTAGGTGAGAACATAACATTTGGTTTGTCGATAACTTCATATAAAATATTTCAGAAGCATTCCAAAAATGTTTTTTTAGCACAACCACGGCAGAATAATTAATGAACGTTATTCTCTTGTTAAATATTACATGTATGCATTTTAAAATGATAAAATAATATGTGTAAAAATTAATTTCTAAGAACTATTGCAGTTGTTTTGTTTTGATATTAAAAGTACAGTGTGTGGGTAGCAGAATTAGTTTATTAATGCATATAATTAACAATCAAATGAATGAGTGTTCGCTGCAATGAACTACAGAAGGTTTCTGCCTTGATGCTGCTAGAATAGGCTTCATCTGCTTCCTTCAGGGCAACCACAGAAAAAACAAAACCTTAAACAGGGAACACTAGACTCACTAACAACTCGATGGGTGAGTGCAACTTCTCATGTGCATTCACTGGTAAAACCACACACACATTGTAATAAGGGTATAAGTTTAATATGTCACTGTGCTCTGTGCAAACATATTTTATAAATCTGCCTTTTTCTACTCACATGCACAGTTGATGCAGAGCCAGATTTACCACAGGGGCTCATCATATAGAACTGCTAGGCAAGCATTATAAGACAAGACAGATAGAGACAACTTCAAAATGGGCAGTCAGACTGAGGACCATTATATATTATTTTTGTATGTCAAAGTCAGCATGAAACTGTATCCTCTGTTGCCTTGTTTGGAATGACATGATTCACCTAAGTGGGGAACTGCATGTGAAGAAAGAGTATAAAGCCTTGGAACATTGCCCTGCACACCTTTGAAGCTGATGGACGGATGGGAGATAACGTCATCCAATCCTGAAAATCCTTCCACTGCAGGGGTGAAAATGGCAAACTCTACACATCGGGACCCCACTCCTCAACTGGGTTCTTGCCATGGCTTCCTTCGTCTGTTATGCAAAGTAAGCCATCATTAAACAAAACTAAGTTATTTCTCCTATGTGATTTCTTACCGCCATATCACTAAGGGAGAGGTATCGCCTTTTTATATTATATCTATATAGATTCGGGATATGTAACACGCCGCAATTACAAAAGAACTAATTTCCAGGGAGCTAACGCCCCCTGCTGGATACACACATACACACACACAGATACACACAGAATTAAATAAAAACACTTGTGAAAGGAAAAAAAAAGTAAAGGTTCCGTGTGGATGCTACTACCTGTGGTGATGTCATTTGACAAAATGTGGAGCCAGTCAGCCACTTAATGCATGGTCTCTCAACTTGGGGAGCATAAACAGCCCGCATAAGATCCTAGATGTAACTGACACATGATCACAAATCATAATGGTTAGCTGATAATGCCACCCTACATAAAAAGGCTTGCAATCGTCTCATAAAATGTGTCTGTCACATCAGTTTATTAGAGTATCTGATGGTGCCTTAAGAAGGCTAAATGACAAAGAACAATTTCAAGTACCACCAGTGATTCTTTATGTCGCGGTCCCCTGGTTGCACAGGTGCACTTTTTTGTTTCATTTAAAACCTGATGAAAGTGTCTCCAAATAAACTGGAAGTGCATATCTTCTTCTTCTACTAATATGTTTTGACTAGACAAATTCATCAGTTCTAGATGGTATTTGAAAGCTCGGTGATAAAAGCATTTGTTATTTATGAAAAGATAACATTTTAATGTAGAAAGTTATCTGAGTAAATTGTTGATATTATTTAAATGCTAATTGAATACACAGGTTTGGGAGTTGATTTTGTTCTTAGATAATTGCAAAAAGCTGTTTTCATTTCTTTTTGTTTAGTGCTCTACTTCATGGGTATTTTTTATGAAGATCTAATTTTAAAAAACAATTAAACACATGTTTATGTCATTACCAGGTACATCTATCAGCCACAACATTAACTAACTCCACTGACAGGTGAGGTGAATAACATTATCTTGTTACAATGGTACTTGTCAAGGGGTGGGATATATTAGGCAGCAAGTGAACAGTCAGTTCTTGAAGGTGGTGTGTTGGAAGCAGGAAAAAGTGGGCAAGTGTAAGGATCTGAGCAACTTTGACAAGGAACTCATTGTTATGGCTAGATGACTGGGTTAGAGTGTCTGCAAAACAGCAGGTCTCGTAGGGTATTCCCAGTATGCAGTGGTTAGTCCCTACCAAATGTGGTCCAAGAAGGGTCAACCGGTGAACCAGCGACAGGGTCTTGGGCACCCGATCTGATCTCACAGATGAGCTAATGTAGCACAGATTGCTAAAAACTTAATGTTGGCCATGAGAGAACGGTATGGGAACACAAAGTGCTGCATAGCCGCAGACCAGTCAGAGTGCCAATGCTGGCCTCTGTTGACCACCAAAAACACTTACAATGGCCACATGAGTGCCAGACCTGGAGCGTAGAGCAATGGAAGAAGGTGGCAAGTCTGATGAATCATGTTTTATTTTGGATCATGTGGATGGCAGAGTGCATGCTCATTGTTTAACTGGGGAAGAGATGGCAGCAGGATGCACTATGGGAAGAAGGCCGAGGCAGTGTGATGCTCTGGGCAATGTTCTGCTGGGAAACCTTGGGTACTGGCATTTATGTGAATGTGACTTTGAAACGTGACACCTACCTAAAGATTATTGCAGACCATGTACACCCCTCCAACAGTAATCGTTTGGAAAGGACAGCAAGATTGTGACTTACAAATCATTGCCAATCATGATTAATAACTCCGATTCTAACATTCCTATGGAATTTAAGAAAATTGTTACAGGTGCCAGGTTTCTGTCCTTTGAAAGCCTGTTTGCTTTTACATTGTTTTAGTTGAATAGTAAATTGCATTTGATTTGTCTCTGTGCGTGTTCACGGCAGCACTAGACATGCTAAAGCCAAGGGGCACCACAACGACTGAATTTGGCCCTGGTTGCCCTGTTTTTTTAACTGATTTCACAAATCAGTTAATTAATTAACTAATATATGATAACTCATGAATCAACTGGATTCTGTTATGAATAGATGTATCCATGGACTGATGGATGGAGAGATAGATAGACAGATTGAGGGATGGACAATAAAGTCACTGAAAACTATTACTTTGTGCTGTTCATTTTATATTATCCCCTTTATAGATGTTATTTAATTGTTCAATACATTTAATGATTGTGTAAATGTAACTCTCAATTTCAATGTATGTACTCCAAAGACTTGAAGCATTTTGCTATATAGCATGGCAAGTCTAAATCCACATACAGACAGGATGGAATGCCTAAGCAGTACAGTTATTTTCCAAGCACTGTGTCCTTGTTACGTGACTGTCCCTAGACAGGCTGCAACTTTTTCATATTGGCAAAATCAGGTTCCTAAGACCCAGTGTGCAACAGAACATATTAAGCATTCTTACCAGAGGACTTTCAAGCACAATCACCACTGAACAATCAGGTCAGATAATAAATGACTCAGTGACTTGAACTTTTCTGTGCTTATTTGTCTGTCACCTTTGTGTGACCTCGACTAATGTGCCTACCAGGTGGCCAAATGCAGAGGGTCATGTGACAGCTGCTAAAGTCAAGAGCAATGTCACATCTGCCTCAACACGTTTAAACGACAGCATACTATTTCTTACAATCATGACTATGGGGAGATATTTTAAGAAATCATGTTTCAGCAGCATTGGTGTAGTGACTGAGGAAACAAGTAAATAAAGGCAATAAAAATTCAGCACTTCTTGAAATTCAATTTTATCCAATTCCATTTTTTTTGCACTGCAGTTGATTCTATTCAATTTGCTTTTAAGCTCCAGCGTCCTGCACTGCTGAAATTGGATTAAGCAGGTTCAATAAATGGATGGATGGGGGATTATTCACGCTGTGACTGCTTGACTTAAGGCATCAAACAAGGACACAAGTAAGGAATTGCATTTTACATTTTGTGTTGAAGTGGTGTCTCAGTGCCTTGTGAGAATGGATTTGAATCTTGTATCCACTTGTTGTATGGGGTGTGCATGTTCTCCTCTTGTCTATGTGGGTTTTTCTTTAGGTAGGCCAAATTTTTTCCAACAGCCAAAGATGTAGCACATGTTAGGCAAACAGATGGACTTAGATCCTGGTAGTGATGGTCAATTCAATTCACTTTGGTGATTCAGTTCTTTGGTACTGTCTGATTAAATAAATCGATTCATTTGATTTGTATGATTAATTCATAATAAAAACAAAACCTTTTGGGAAGAGGGGCCTCTTCAATGACTCACAAAATAATTATTTTAGGGCTGGGCAAGTTAATGCGTTATTATCGCATTAACCCATTAATTAATTAATACTAACAATTATTTTATCACGCGTTAACAATGTTTTAATTATTATTATCATTATTTTGAAAGCCTCAAGCACTAGCGATCGATAGAGATCAGTGATCTTCTTGTTACATCGCTTTTTCGATATGCTTTTGCTAGAAAGAAAGTTGGCTTTGTTGATTTGATCTTGATTCCCTGCGCATGCATGAGTAGCGAAGAGCAAACAGCTTCTAAAATGACATGTGGAGAGATACCAAAGTGAATGCTCAAAGCAAAACTTTTTTCGTATTATCACTTAATCAGACTCTGATTTGTGGGACTCCAATTTTGATGCATGTGATCTGGAAATGTAGATCAAAAATGGTCCCCAGCTGATCGTGGTGCTGAACACGTCTGTTTAGCTGATGCACCTTTGGCAACGTTTGCCTGGGAGGACAGACACTTACGATGAAAGGAGGTACAAACCATATTGCATCTCACAGCAACTGCAAAGACAGTGAGGCAGCGAGCCCACCGTGCATTCCTGCTGGCCATTGAGCCACTGTTGCTGCAAACTGGCGCCAACAGCAGGCACAACAGGCAGCAACAAACCTTTTATGTTGATTTATGTGTGAAACCATTGCTTTGTGCGCTTTTCAAAAAACTGAGTTTTTTGGAAAAAATATTAGTCCTCAAAGAGTTGCTACTGAACATAGACTGTTTATGCTGCTCCCTGATGAAAGAAAATGTTTCTTCTGGTATCTGTTCAGATAAAAAAGAAAACAGATTTAGAAATGTTGGCTTGCTGTTTCTCGGAAGGTGCCTGATATAATGTTGTGATCGTGACTCTGGACTTGTTTTTCTATAACAAACTAGATAAAACGTTAATGTCCTGGTAGTGCCAAATAGCTTTGTTTTTATATTTGATTTGATTACATTAATGTTTAAGTTGAGATTTACAAGAAATATTTTAACTGCTAAAGGGAATACTGCTGTTAAAAAGCACCTTATTTGTTTAAAGTGTTTGCAAACCAAATACACGCAATACACCACTTTTGAGTTAGTGTTGAATTTTGCGCATAACAATGTGATTGTTGTTGTGATTGTCTGCGATTAATCATAATGAATTGCAGACAGTCATGCGATTAATCGCGATTAAAAATTTTAATCGTTGCCCAGCACTAAATTATTTATTTAAATATATTATTTAGATATATTACATTATACAGTAAACATGTTGGTAATTCATGGTGTATCATATTAACATATTTAATGACATTACATATCTGTCCTCACAGGTGGCGCAATGGTAGTGCTTCTGCTTTGCAGTAAGGAGACTGTGGAAGATTGTGGGTTCGCTTCCCGGTTCCTCCCTGTGTGGCTAGCGCTTTGAGTACTGAGAAAAGCGCTATATAAATGTAATGAATTATTTATTATTATGAAGCATGACAACATAATGAAAATGCATTATTAAAATAAGACTGAGTTCAAAAATCATAAGTAAACAAGATTTGTGTGACTCATTCTCAAGTAATAATTCAGTGATGCACGTCGCAAATGAAATGAACAAGAATCTTGTGGCTCTTTTTCGAGTAATGATTCAGTTCACAAATGAAATGAATGAGAATCATGTAACTCATTTGCAAATCAAATGAACAAGAACTGTGTGACTCATTCTTGGGTAATGATTCAGTTTGAGCTTAGTTTTCAGTTTCTCAGTTTTGAGAAGGATATATGCTCAGTGCCTTCAATAAGCCATAAAAATTAGAATATTTTTATCAGGTTCGGGTATGTGAGACTAATTTGTTGAATGTACAAAGGGACATAACTTGTAATAGTTTAATATTATGTTAATATATTCTGATTGGAAAAATTATAATAATGGGTTGTACTAAACAAACAAACGTTTTAATATGTGTTGTTATTGTATTGTACTTGTATGATAAAGAAGAGAATTATCAATAACAAGAGTTCTCATTAGTTCTAACTATTGTGACCACAAGGGGGTGCTTGAGAGCCCCAAACCACAGACAGTAAAGCACCACATGTTGATAGAATAAAATAAAGGTTTTTTTTAAAAAAATTTTACGAGGCACCTCTCCATTAATATAGCACCTTTCAATAACCAAAGTTAAAATAAAGTTCTGTGTGGAATAATAAAACACAATATCAATCTAAAAATGCAACATAAAAACATATAATCAAATGTATGCAGACAAAGTCACATAGTAAATTAACAAAAAAGAAGGTTGATGAATGGTTTTTAATTAACTTTGCATAATAGAGACAGCCATAAATTTTGGTTAAATTTCATAGAAATTGTGCTAACATATCTGTCCATTCCTTATTAAACTATGGCCATTTGCTATTGGTGGAGAGGAAAACAAAAATTATCAGCAGGATCTTTAGAGAAAATAACCCTCAAGGGTCACTTATAATAGCAAATGTCAAAGATGCAGTCAGGGCTTATATGTATGAAGGTGGATTTTGAAATCATAAGAATCAGCCCTAAGCTAAAGTGGAAATCAGTGCAAGGACTAAAAAACTGGAGTTATGTGTTTGTACTTTCTGGTTCTTGTAATAACTCTTGCAGCTGCATTTTGAATAAATTGAAAACTGCCTAAACAAAGCTTTGAACAGCCTGTGAATAATGCATTGCAACAGTCAATCCTACTTGAAATAAATGCATAATCTCTCCGTGCCTTCTATATTTAGAAACCATCTTAATTATTCAATATTTTTAAGATGGAAAAAACAGGTTTTAGATGTGTAATGTGTGTTTTAAAAGACATAATGGCGTCAAAGATGACACCTAAATTGAATGCTGATTTAGTAAAACTAGTGGTGACTCCAGCTGAGTTAAAAGGTGACAGAATGTTGTTGCGCTCTACATTACCCCAAAAAGTAACATCTCTGTGTTTTCTGTATTCAGAGACAAGTAGTTCTCATCCATTCACTCTTTCGCTTCACTGACCCAATTAATTAAGGACATCATTGGAGACATGTCATTTAGTTTAAAAGAAAGGTATAGCTGGGTATTCACTGCATACGAGTGAAAATTAATGTTGTGTTTTTTTAATGATGGAGTCTACAACCTTAGTATAAAACGATGGCTTGATGCTGTGCCTGGCATCATTAATGCTTAAAGTTCAAAATGACTCTTTTATCTTCTCTTATTTCTAGGAGTAGCACCAAGTGCCACATTGAATACCAAGAGAAAAAAATGATAGAAGGTTGTCAGTCAGAGATGCCTTTAATTACTTGTAAGAATAATGTATAACTGCCATTTTTAGAGTACAAGGGGGCTCCGCCGCCTGCTCACTTCACTCACTCACTCCCAGGTTTGGTTTACCGAATATACAATTTAAAGAGATTGTTATTTTCATGGGAATTGTTACATATGCATTATTTTCACTTTTACTTTACAACTTTAGTAAAAACAATATTTGGAATTAACTTTTCTTCCAGATCGCATTGAATTTTGATTCCGCGTTTGGACTTACATCATGACAACGCCATGTATAACTGCCAGTGAGTGAGTATCGTTTCTTTCTCTGTAATATATAAAACAACTTTTTCGAATGTTTCTCAATGCTTTTCTTCTTCGCTTTGTTGTTGATGTGTCATCTCGAATGTATAAAATGATTGTTCTGATAAAATTTATAAGAGCTGAGAGTGCAGGAAGTGTGTCTGCCAAAAGCATTCACACAACTAAGAGCTGAGAGCACAGGAACTGTCTAACAAAAGCACTCACACGACTGAGGTTAGATGACCGTGGTCTTGTTTGAAAATAGTTGTAAGTAGGGCGTGACTTGAAAGAATCTCATATTAAAAGTCTCCGTCTCACAGGACTTCATACCGCACCAACGTTTTTGGAATTTTTTAATTCTGGCTGGGAACACGAATTAGACGATCTACAAGTCTAAATCCGAACAATATATTCGATATGTTTTCACTGTTCTGTTATTTCACTGAGTAATAATTTCCATTTGTTTGCGCTAATGCGATCTTTCCTATCCTTTTTTTGAGACTTTTGGAAGGTAATACAGTACTTCCATTATCTCTAACCTGCTCTGCATGTGTACCACGTCAACATTTTTGAATTCTTTACGACGTTCTATTTTGTCATCTACTCTTTGCCCTTTATTTCCGGCCCCGGGAGTGGTTAAATCTCTTTCTCGCGGGAGACGTATAAGTGTCTCTCCGAGAAAATCACGTCTCATCTCCTTACAACATTTTTTTTTATAATAGAGAGATAACCTCAGTTATCAGTGGGCAGACTAAAGCAGAGGGTCATCTGCCGAGATTTAATGCTACTATGTTATGACATCCTTTACACTAATTACTCTTAATTTTAGATGTGGTATAGCTTCATTGTAGTTTCATTTTCTACTTCTGGCAATCGCAATGTACACCTTTGGCATGTGTATATTGTAAGATGAACAGAGAGAAACAAAAATAGGACACCTGCAAGGGATTCCCCATTTGATGTCCATTGTTGGTTAGGGGTGCATAGAGAAAAACAGAAGGAACGATACATCAGCAATGATGTGCTAGCACTTCAGAGACATCAATTCTCATTGAAAGCTGGGTCCAGAATGATAAGGACTTCCTTGGCTTGGTGGTTTAAGTAGCAGAAAGGGCGGAGTGACTGCCGTTCCTGGTGGAAGCAACATCGTTGGACCTTTAGATAATTATCCACTAAAAAGAAACCAGAAAATGGGTTAGTGACAGTGTCACATCCAGATCCTTTTCTGTATTATTTGACAATCTGACTCCTGTGAGACACACTCTAAGGTCATGTGCCTGACAATATCATTAAGGAAATCAAAGCCATTAACTTCTTCATACTGTATATTAGAAGGAAATCGCCCATACACTTAACTGGAAGTAAATGTAGAAATTTGTTGAATAGGAGTTAAGGCTGATTTATACTTCCATGTAATGCCATCCCACAGGCACATGCCTGAACGTTAGTTGGTGGCATTTACAGCACGTAAGAAAAGTGAATGATCCATTAAAATGCAGGTAGTTTTAATCTTTCTGGATGGCCGCTCCTCTTGCTGTTTTTCTGTAGGCTTACGTATTTGTCTCACACCATTTTCCACTTTTTCATGCCTTTTTAGACTATCTAAACCAGAAGAAGAATGGAAGCATGTTTCCCAAAATATGTAGTTAACCAAACTGGCCAATCAGAATAGTAATGGTCTGCACAGGGTTTGCGTCGGTGCAACACGTAATCACATTTTTGAGGAGGTGCATGTCAAGCTACGTCAATAATCTATAGGTAATACCGACTATGTCATGCCTAAAGCATAGGCTTGATGCAGAAGTATAAATCAGCCTATATTTGGTCATTACTGTGCATGACTAATAGGATTGTGGGAGAAAAACTGGAGTACCTGAATAAAGACATGGGGAGAACATGTAAACTCTACCCAGGTGACATCTGGGCAAGGTATTCAAACCCAAGATAAAGCTAAGAAGTATAATAAATAAAAGTAAGGAACAGTAAATCTAATTTGATAAGTAAAGGTAAGCAACAGTAGATCTACGATAAATGTATGAATATTAACATTACATCATATTACCAAAATTATTTTAATTCAGTGCTGTCAGGATAACATCTGTCTAGCAATGCTGTATTAGAATAAGGCACTTTGGAGAGTTAACGAATCATTCCTTATTTTTTTAACATTACTGATAAATTCTAAAGTCTGAGGATTCAAATGGACACTAAGCTAGCTTCCATTTCACAGTAACACAAATAACTGGATGGCAGAATATTCTCAGTTTACAATAGCTGCTCAACCCTGGCTGACCACTGCTGGCCTTTTAATACTGCTTTGCTTTCCCATACGCAATGTGGTCAACCTCTGTCACCCAGAAAGTTGTGATCACTTATGTGGCAGATGCACATTGAAAAAAAATACATCCACAGGGAATCATATTGCTTTTTACTTCTCAAGGAATAAAAATATACATTAAATAAGAAGCATGCAGTGTGCCCTAGTGGCTGCAAAGGGTTGGGCTGGATACTTGAAATTCTGCAATGGTTTAAAGCCTACTCATTAAACTATTCAATACTCAGCAAATCCATTATTCTGAGTTAAAGAACAATTTTTAGATCAATTTTATTGGGAAAAACTTGAGAATTTGCACTTATTTAATTTAGTTGCTTATTTAGAGATCTTTAGAAAATGTATCAACACTAAAGGCACAATATGATATCACTGCTATTGGCTTAATCCATTCACCCAATTCATTAATTTAAATGCCATTGTAGATATGTGTTAAACTGTAGCCTTATTTAGCAGCATGCGACATTTAAATTAATGTAAATAGTGTTCCATTTATTTGTCTTTTTAAATTATAATAAATATGGTATATTATACAGTATGTTGTTTAATGTTTTTCTGACTTAATTTCAGTGTCTAAACTCAGTTAACAGTTTGTTTGACAATTCTCATTATATTGCAGATAGTTCATATGGTCAGACACGTGCAAGAAAGGGACAGCTACAAGGCTTTTATAAAGGCAATATTTTTTCCTAGCATAAGACGGTGCTGTTGGTAACAACTTCGCCTCTTTTACCTCCAGTACCAATCCTACCCAAGACTGCCAATTCTGACTTTGTCTTTCATTTTCTTTTTTACAATTGAACCTGGACCACCCTGTGGTTTATTTTTTATCAAGGGATGCTGCTGACTGGAGTTTTTGTTTTTCTCTCCTCTGTCAACTGGCCATAGATCAATAATGAATTAATGGACAGATACTGTTGGTTTCCATGTATGTTAATCAGTTTCTGTGATGTCACACTGACCTCACAATGCATTGCAGGGTGCTAAGAAAAAAAGTTTACCCAAGACGGGCATACAGCATGTTTTTGGGGAAAAACTTGGAGAATGGGGTCACCAGCAAATGCTTTGGTGATTTTCACTGCTCAGTACTAATCTACAAAGTTGGAGTGGCGATTATTTAGGACTAACCACCCAAATATGAAACCCATTTTTTATCAATAATTTGTTCTTTTGTTCAGATTTTTTAGAGCGTTTCTTATTTGAGAGTCACCTGTTCTGTATGTCAGTTTTCTAGCTTACTGAACCACTGCTTCTCTGGCTGCTAATTATTTTTCTTTCAGAGTGGAAAACACAACCATGTGATGAAGGAATGTTTAGTCTGCAAAACCCTCAAATGATGTTCTGTCCTTATCACATTCTTTACCACTCTGTTAGGCAAATTTGGCAGTAGGAGCTGAATGTTCTCCATGTGTCTCTGTGGATAATTTCATCTTAAATCATGAAGATTCAAAATTAATTCAGGTAATTTTTGCAAAGCACCCTTTATTGAGTGCAAGCACAGAACATAAAGATGTGAGTGTTAGGTTAAGTTGTGATTCTTAATTTACCCAGTTTTAGTAGGTGTGAGTTGAACATCTCTTGGACTGGAATCCTTTTCATTTTTTTTTTTGATCTTTTATTGAATTTATTTAAAACATTTAACATTCCACACAATCAAATCAAAACTTAACAAAACTAAACTCAAATCAACCCCCACCCACAAGAAAAAGAAATCCTTTTCAGTGCTATTTATTATCTTGTACTCAAGATAAGTTACCAGCATAAATGCTGCCATCCTACAACCCTGAACGTGATGAGCGAGTTAGAAGATGAGTGGATGAACAATCCACATTATCCATTTGGCTAAAGACACAATTACTCAGGCTTGTGAGAGCATTCTCATTAAAGCCTATTTTCACATCTCAGAGCGGCTCTTTCGCTGATTTAAAATAGAAGACAAACTGCTGACGCATCCTCCATGAGCAGTTCCAGCTGCTCACCTCAGGGAGGCAATATAAATTGAAAAAGTGTAATCAGAATAGATTGAAGCCTTAATTCAGTTAAATTGTTTAGTAAGATGAGGAATATGGATAAGTAATGGTAAAGTTTTAGCTTTCCCATTAGAAATAATGGAAATAGAATGAAAATTAATAGCTATTATTTGGCCTACACATTCATATCTTATGATTGCTTTATCAGTAGTTTGTGTCAGTGATGTAGCAGACTGTATATTGTACACTGCAATATGATACGCCAGGTGGATTTTTGCAAGTATACAGACAATAAAATACATGATGTCAATCTATTCCTTTGTTGTACAGTGGATTTAGAATGACAAAGTGAAAATGTTTTCAGAAAGGTTGGAAAATTTATTAAAAATCAGAATCTAAAATGTCATTTACATAAGTATTAAGGTCCTTAATTTGGTACTTTGTAAAGCCCCTTTGGCGGCAGTTACAGCTTTGAGTCTTCTTGCGTAAGTCAAACTTTACACACCTGGATTTGGGCAGTTTATCCCATTCTGCCTGGCAGATCCTCTCAAATTCCATTACTTTTCATGAAAAGCATCTATAAATTGGCTGTAAAGTGGGTCTCTCCACAGATGTTGTATGGAGGCTTTGGCTGGGCCACTCAGAGACAGTTGAAAGAGTTGTCCTGAAACTGTCCCAGAGTTGTTTTGGCTGTGTGCTTGAGGGCATTGTCATGCTGAAACATGAATGATTGCCCTTGTGTAAGGTCACATTTACTCTGGAGCAAGTTTTCTTCAAGTACCTCTCTGCATTTAGCTGCATTCATCCTTCCCTCAATTCTGACAAGTCTTCCTGTCCTTGCCACTGTGGACCACCTCCATAACATGATGCTGCCACCACCATGCTTCACCATAGAAATGGTATTAGGTGGGTGATGAGCAGTGCCTGGTCTTAGGGTTGGGAGTTCTGCTGAAAGAGTTCAATTTTTGCCTCATCAGACCAAAGAATCTTTTTCCTCTTGCTTTTAGCGTTCCTTAAATACAATTTGTTGACAGACTCCAAGCAGGAGTTAGCAATTCTCCCATAAAAACTTCATTGATGGAGTGCTACTGAGGCAAAGCACTTTTTATCCAGTTACTCAGTTTGGCCTAACAGCCAACTCTAGAAAGAGTCCTGGTAGTTCCAAACTTTATCCATTTTTCAATTATTGAGGCCACTGTGCTTCTGGGGACACTCAAAGCTTTAGAACTGATTTTACTCCCTTGCCCTAATCATGTACTGTATTTCTACATACATATGTGTGCATATATACTAATATATATATAAAATCCAATGTTGTCTGTCTGTCTGTCCGTCCTCTTTTCATGAGAAAACTACTTAATGGATTTAGATTGTTTTTTTTTCTATAATTTGCTTGAACATTCTGGTTGATTCCAGTTCGCTTGTGGTACCAATTTATTTGTGTGAATCCAAGAGAGAGGATGTGGGCCGATTGGGATGGGAGGTTATGCCCTCCTCACTCACGCACCGGCCTCTGTTTGAGTCGGTCGACCTCACGATACATGTTGGAATGTACCTTGCTACCACTTAGGTAGCGATACCTGTCTGTTCAATAGACATTATCATCTACAGATTGTTAAGGAGTAACGTTTGACATTTTTGAGAGAGAGATCAGAGCTATGTGTGTTTTAGAGGGTAGCTGCTGATTGCCAGAGATATCAGGGCCATGTGCTTTTCTCCCCACGTGGGTGATGCTCTCCCGTCAGAGCTGAACACGATCAGACACATTGCTAACGTTGACGTTGGAACGTATCTACCTTCTGCTTGGCCAGAATTACATTTTTTATTTTTTATTAATTTTAAAAGTTTGTCCTGTTTCACTACTATGTGAGTGGAGCCATGGAGGACAGCTAGTGTACTATAAACAGATCTCATTGGACATATACTACCTTCACAGAATTGAAAGGAGACTTATTGCTGGTAGATGAGGCAAAATCTGTACTGATGCACAAGAGACAGAGATTGTTCAGATGGTGCTTAGGAACAATGACATACGTTTAAGGGAAGTATAGATGGCTATGAAAACTGTCAGTATATACACCATTGATTGGGTCTTGAAATGCCATAACATCAGCATAACACAAATCCCATTGATGGGAACAGTGAGCAGGCAAAGGAGATGAGACATGAGCAGGTGCAGGTAATGTGGTATTGATATACATTCACTGCGTGTTGTACTTCATATAGAAGTCTGATGAACAGTTTCATTGGTTCCCTCACGTGTGTCACTTTGTCCTGTCTTTGAAATTACAAATGATCATGGATCTGCAGTCGTGTGCTTTACCGTGCAAGTTTCTTTACTTGGATAAAGCTTGTTTCAGTCTGACTAGAGACCAGAAATTATGGGAAGAATTTCATAGGCCACAGAGCAACAGTTCAGATACCAGTGCAAAGAGCTCACATATTACTCTTTGCTCAGCCATATCAAACAATGGTCCTGTAGCATACATCCCAGCAGCTGGTCCATATAGCTCTGTTCTTTCTGTGATGAGTTTTACAGAATACTACTGGCTGCTTTAGGGAGACAGGATGCTGGGGTCAGTAGCCTGTATTATGTAGTCAGATGGGACAATGTCACATTCCATCAATTGTCTGCAGTGACAGAGTGGTTCAGGGCTTATCCATACATGTCCATTAAATTCCTTCCTCCGTATTCGCCATTCCTCAGCCCTACTGGGGAGTTTTTCTCTGCCTGGAGATGAAAGGTTTATGACCTCCATCCCTGCAAAAGAATCCCACTCTTGGTGGTTTATAGGACAATCACAGTATCTGATTGCCAGGGCTGGATCAGGCATGCCCAGAGGTATTTCCCACATTGCATTTTCTGTGACATTGATGAAAACTTGTGGCCCAATATCCATGATAGGATTGATCAGACAGAGTAGATGATTTCAATTTTGATTCTCAAGCAATGGGTAAATGTTTTTTTTTTCAAATTGAGTTTGACTGCACATGTACAATGCCCAATACAGTAATATTTCATTTCAGTAAGTATGCATCTTCTCTTTTTTGCATTTCACTTTGTTGGACCATCTATGTGTACGCATGTGTTTATTCAGTGATTTTTATTATGGATTACAATAAATGTATGAAGCAAAAATTGTGTTATAAAACTTACCGTGGTTTTAGCTCTGCCTCAGTGAGATGTGTGGTTAGTGTTTTACTTGTGAATATCCAGTGAAAGCTTGGACGTGTTACTGTTGTAATAACAACAACATTTATTTATATAGCACATTTTCATACAAATGATGAACTTAAAAGTGCTATACAAAATGAAGATAGAAAAGTTTACTAAAAAATAAAAATATAAAAATAAGAGTGCTAGGGGGAAAAAAAACAAAATCTGCAGGGGTTCTGAGGCCACAAGACCACCCAGCCCCTACTGGGCATTCTACCTAACATAAATGATCTCAATTAGTCCTCATGGTTTTCAGGCTTCATGTGGAATAATTAGACGATGAAAGTCATGTGGACCTCTGGCCTTCCATCCATCAATCTAGGAACTGCACGGTGGTTTGATCAGGTGGTGATGGCGCAGATCGCCACCACAAAAAAATGGAAAAAGAACAGCAGAGAAAGTAGGGGTTAGTACGGATTACAGAGCCATAATAAAAACGATAATTCAATGCACATACAAAATATAAGGGTTACACTAAAATGTAGCTATGAGTAGGCCATGTCAAAATAATATGTTTTTTGAAGTTTTTTAAGGTGCTCCATTGTATTAGCCTGGCGAATTTCTATCAGTAAGCTATTCCAGATTTTAGGTGTCATAACAGGAGAAGGCAGCCTCACCAGTTTTTTTAAGTTTAGCTCTTGGAATTATAAGCAGACTCTTATTTGAAGATCTAAGGTTACAATTTGGAGTGTAAGGTGACAGGCATTCCGAAATATAGGATGAAGCAAGATTATTTAAGGTTTTGTAAGTCATAAGCAGTATTTTAAGATCAATTCTAAATGGCACAGGTAGCCAATGTAGTGACATCAGAACTGGAGAGATGTGCTTGGAATTTCTTTTCCTAGTTAAGATTCTGGCCGCTGCATTCTGCACTAGTTGCAACTGATTGATGTCTTTTTTGGGAAGTCCAGAGAGGAGTGCATTACAGTAATCTAGTCGACTAAAAACAGAAGCGTGAACTCATTTTTCACCATCGTGCAAAGTTATAAGGGGTCTAACTTTTGCTGTAGTCTTTAAGTGAAAAAATGCTGTCCTGGTAAACTGATTAATATGTGATTTAAAATTTAGGTCAGAGTCAATACTGTAATTACCCCTAAATGTCACGTCTTACTGTTTGAGCGCATTCTGCAGTTTTGCAGCATGTATTTCTCTTTTTGATTGGGGTTGTGAGTTTTATAAAACGTGTCATTGATTCGCAGATTTTGTTGATTGTTAAGAGAATGTGGTTACTGTTTCCACCACTGTGGTAAAGCACCTGAGAAGAACTAATACTTTTCGGTCCTTGTATTATTTGTCTAATTATGTATTTTCTGTTAATTTTATTCTTTTTATTTATTATTTATTTTCTATGTGAGTAATTATGATCTTCTTTGTTACTTGTACAATGTGAGGTGGATTCCTGAGAGGCAGGACCACTTGTACCTCACCTCTAACGAACCGCCAACAACCTGCAAAGGCAGACTGGGAAAGTCAGTTCCTTGGCATTTATTCTGTGCCCTTTGGATGAATTTTGAGAGTTCTGTGTAGTGAGTGTTGCCTTTCTTTTGCTTTTCTGGATTTCCTAATACAGTGGAACCTCGGTTCAAGACTATAATTCGTTCCAAAACTCTGGTCGTAAACTGATTTGGTCGTGAACCGAAGCAATTTCCCCCATAGGATTGTATGTAAATACAATTAACCCGTTCCAGACCATACGGACTGTATGTAAATATATATTTTTTTAAGTTTTTAAGCACAAATATAGTTAATTAAACCATAGAATGCAAAGCGTAATAGTAAACTAAAAGTAAGAACATTGAACAACACTGAGAAAACCTTGAACAGCAGAGAAAACTTACATTACAAGAGTTCATGCTATACTGTAGCCTTATGACCCGATCGCAGTAAACACTCTTTTTAAATGAGTTTTAAGCACAGGGGAAAAAAAGGAACATTTGAACAAATCTGAACTTTATTTAAAAACCAACCATAAGCCACCAAGAAAGTAACATTGCAGGAGTTCATGCTAATAGCCTTACAACCCGATCGCTGTGTAAATTTTTATTTAATGAGTTTTAAGCACAGGGAAAAAAATGAACATTTGAAAAATCAGAAATTTAATTAACAACCAATAAAAGTTAACATTGCAACAATTCACGCTGCGAACCGAAAAATGAACATTTGAAAATCTGTAATACAAAAACTAACCGTAAACCACCAAGAAAACTAACCTTGCATGAGTCAAGTTCTGGCATGAAGTGAGGAGGTACTGGGTGGAAAACAATCCGGTCTCGTCGCAGTTGAAGACTTGTTGCGGGTTGTAGCCTTCGTCCTCCACTAGTTTTGTGAAATTTTTTACGAATTCTTTCGCAGCTTAAGCGTCTGAACTAGCAGCCTCTCCATGCCTTACCACACTATGAATGCCACTTCTCTTGCAAAACTTTTCAAACCATCCTCTACTGGCTTTAAATTCCTCACTTTTGCCACTCGTAGAAGGATAGTTTTGCAGCAAATTGCCATGAATCTTCCTTGCTTTCTCGCATAACATCGCCTCGCTTACGCTATCTGTTGCAAGTTGCTTCTCGTTCAGCCACACTAGCAACAGTTTTTCCACCTCTTCCAGCACTTGAGGCCTCTGCCTGGTTAACGCTGTAACTCCTTTTGCAACATCAGCTGCTTTAATAGATTCTTTCTGCTTTAGAATAGTTGAAATCGTAGATTTTGACTTCTTGTATTCGGCGGCAAGATCAGTAACACAAACACCACGCTCATACTTTTCAATAATTTCTTTCTTTACTTCGATTTCAATTTTCTGCAAAACTTTCTTCTCACCACTCTTCACTTGCTTAGAAGCCATGGTTAACTGCAAGAGCACAAAGAGTTCACAGGTAAAGCACGCACGTCTGACTGAGAACAATGAACAGGGAGAGGCTGAACACGTGCTTAAATACAGTAATCAGTGCGTAAGAACCGGAAGGGAAATGAAATAGAGCACTAAGAGTTCACAGCGAAAGCACGCATGCACGTCTGACAGAGAACAATGCAACACGTGCGGAAATCATCGGCGTGCACAAACTGAAAGGGAAACTGGCTTGTTCGTATACCAAGTGTGTCATGAACCGAGGCAAAAGTTTGGCAAACTTTTTGGTCGTAAACCGATTTGTACATGTACCGAGACGTTCGTGAACCGAGGTTCCACTGTATTGCTTCTGTATTTGGTTTTGGATTTCTGTATTTGTATAGTGACTTGGTTGCTGTGGATTGTCCTTTAGGAATATCCTTTTTGATACTAAAAGTATTTTATTATTTTTCTATTTTTTGATAATAAATCTCTTTGATAAAGATCCTTTGTTGCTTTGTGCTTGTAGAGCATTCATCCACCCCGTTGCATTTCGTAAACAGAAACCACTAATTGTGTTTGGTCAATATGCTCTTCTGCAGGTTGGTTCGCAGCACAATTGTAATTACATTCAGCCTGGTAGACCACCATGGCCTCTCCCCTGCCTTGTCTCCAAATCTGAACTCCACTCATCTGGACTTTACTATAAAGATATGTGGTTAGTGTTTTATTAATTTTCATTTTCGGTTTATCCTATTCTCTCTCTTATTAAGTGAGCTTAATGGTTATTAACTAGTTACAGTTACAGGCGCATCTAAGATCTGCTTTGTCGGTGGACACATCAAGCATATAGTTGTCACAGCCAATTCATGAAAAAAGTGTAAGAGAGAGGGCTGAGTAAAGAAATCAATCAAAATGCTTGGGTAAATTTAAAAAATAATTAATGTTTTAAGTATAGCAAAGCTGGACATCATCCGTTTAGTGCTGCATTTTTATAAAGTAGCTCACTTGTGGAGAACATGACCATTTCTGCAGCGTATTACTGTCCAGCCTGACTCAGTAAATCCTTCCTTCACACAGTTGAAGCTTAAACTTTAGTGAAAAATAAATGCGTTTTAATTATCTACTGACAACTTCACATTAAATGAAATTTAGAAAAACACAAGCCGAATTATTTATTGTCCCAGAAGCAGTGAGTTAAGAATTTATGCTCACCAAATCAAATCACCTCACTTCTGACAGAACTCTAATTTGGGTTGGAATGTTTTTTTTCCTGAGTCCAAAAGTAAAGTCCAAAAGGGATAAACTGGAATAACCTTTTAGGTGAGCAGACAGTTGAGGAGCAGTTTTAAAATGTTTTATATATACTGTAATGCAGGACAGGCACATCCCAAAATTTGGAAGCAGTAAGTAAATTAAAAAAACTCTGCAGTGGGTTAATAGGGGTGGGGGTTGATTTGTTTTCAAGCCTATTCTTGTAAAATTGATATATTTGTATGGCATGTTGAGTGATATCAATAAAATCAATAAAATTAAAAAAAAATAGATAAAGATAAAAAACAAACTGCAAAGGAAAAAACACAACTGTATAATAATAATAATAATAATTCATTACATTTATATAGCGCGTATAAGGTATACAAGACTGATAACTCCAAGGGAAACTGTAGGGTGTACATGAGAATGTGAGCAACCATTAAAAAGGAATATTAGGGTAGCTAAAAGGCAGTTAGAGAGAAATATATCATGCTGGACAGAAAGTAGCTAGCAGCAGAAATGCAGCAATTATGGTTGCCTTTAGTAAGTGCATGGAATATTTAGCTGAAACAGCACTTCTACGAGGTACGTTCAAAAAGTTCCGACACTTTTATATTTTCGTTGGAAAAGGGTAAGGCGGGAGGAGTAGTAATTGGTCATGTCTGAGAGTGTCATGTGACTAGTTCTGTTTGGCAAGCCGGCTGCCCTTGCAGTTTAGTATAAGAGTTGTCACCCCATGGTGAAGAAGGCTGTGAAACTTATAAATTGCACCAAAGAGGAACAGCGTTCTGTCATACGCTTTTTGTGGGCAGAAGGTGTGCCAGGAGCACAAGTTCATCTCCGCATGTTATGCTTAGTATGGGGATAAAGTTCTCTCTTGTAGAGTCGTCTATGAGAGGATTGAAATGTTCGAAAATGACCATACTAGTGTGATGGATGCAGAGCACTCCAGACGTATAGCTACAGCCACAACCACGAGGAATGAAGAAAGAACCCTGGAACTGATTCACGAAAACAGAAGAATAACAATTGAAGAAGTTGCAGAAGAGCTGAATGTGAGTGTTGGATCTGCCTATGCTCTGATTCATGACAGCCTTAAGTTCAGTAAAGTGTATGCCAGGTGGGTGCCTAAGCAACTGACAGAGGAGCATAAATGCAAACGCTTAGACGTTTGTTCCCGACACTAGACCAGTCTGGAATTATTTGATCAACTGTACTGAGACACTAAACACATTAGATATAAAAATAACAAGATGTCTGTCAGTTCACAGATTTAGTTTATAACAGTTAACCCTGTCTTGGACGATAGTGCTATAAGTCACCACACCCAGATAGCATATCAACCCTAAACACCCTTGGACACCTTTGTGTGAATTGATGGATTAAATAATCTAATGTAAAGAACAGTCAGTCATTATCCAACCCGCTATATCCTAACACAGGGTCACGGGGGTCTGCTGGAGCCAATCCTAGCCAGCACAGGGCACAAGGCAGGAACAAATCCCGGCAGGGTGCCAGCCCACCACAGAGTGTAAAGAACAAATGTAATAAACCAATTATATAAATGAACAAACATAATAGGCTGCAATCGAATCCGTAACCACCACCCCAACTACTCTAACACATACAGTATACCAATAACATGAAAGGAAAAAAATCTTGACAACAGACAACAGAACACACAAAGTTCACACAGTTCTGTCGCTTCTTAAGTAAAATGGTAGTCTTTTTCTCTCCTTTTTGCAGAGTCTCCAAAACACGCTATCCCAGAACAGTAAAGATTGCTTTTAGCTCACCCAATCTTGACCATCTTGACTGCCCCGTCCATTTCTTCCTGTAGCATGTTGGCTGATGAAGTCTTTGAGATGGCGACAAACAAACTGGAAAGACAATCTCTTGTCTGGCCTTGCATAGACTATTCCTGTATTCTCCACCAGGACGATTGCGCTCAGTATCATTTTTTTTCTCCTGCCTTCTTGTGCTCCATTTTAAGTCTAAAATAGTGTCCATTACCATGTCCTGGAAATAATTTCATCTGTCCATACCTCGCAAAGGTCCTCCTTATTGACGTCTACAAAAAGTCTGCTTCCACTTTCGTATAGGTGCTTGGGCGGAGACGGGGTTTACATTGAGGATGACATAGAGAGACAAAAAGACCAACCAAAAAATACATTACGTGACAGTGCTACAAATTTAAATGGGGGCCACCCTAATTCTACGTTTCCAGGGAGGCTCAATATTTTCAGATGGCTGAAGTGTTAAAAATAGACAAGAGGCAATGAATTGTTCCTATTTTTTTATTGCATGGCATTCTGGATTGCTGCCACTTGCCCTCTGCTAAATGATGTCCATTGTCCACCAGCCTTCAGTATAAAAAGAAGTACCTGAACCTTGCCTAATATCATTTCATGTTTTTTTCAGCTCTTCCTGCTATCATTTCCTTTCTGTAGTTCAGAGTAACCTTTAATATTGATTGCTGTGTTAGTGCAATTTCTGTTGTTTTGTAGACTTTGTGCTGGTCTTTGTGATTCAGTATCCCTAAATTTAATCTAGTACTCCTGAGTACTACATGGACTCCAGACAGTGTTCATAGTGAAGACCTCAACATTGTGAAGGTCATAGGTGTTTGGATGAGCCAAATGTTTGATTTGTGAACAGACCTCAGTTTATTCTTGGCCACTTTTTACTTATCTTCAGTAGTTGCAGATTCTTTTTAATGCAGATCTGAGCATTTTAAGGTTTGTGTGCCGAATGCGGCCTGTGGTCTAGTTCTGTCTGGCCCATGGAAGGTGCAGACGACAAGTACTTGCCTGGGTATGTCAGTCTGCATTACAGCTAGATGTGACCGTGCAGATGCAGATCAAAATTGATATGTATGGGAAATTGTAGAAGAGTTCATCAAGAAGGATGGATATAAAAGAGAGAAACTGTGGGACACTGCATTAGAGAAAGGGGTGATATGGAGATTGTTTATGTTATATTGAATAAAGGGAGATGACACCTGTTATTAATCTGTGTCCCGTCTGCATTTTGTGCAAAGACACAACAAAAATAATCAGTAAAAAAAGTTAATGCGAAAAATAGATCATTCACGAAATCCTGATCTCCTAAGTATTTTTTTACGGATGTAATCAGTAAAGCAGTCTGTTGGGTATGCAAAGAGCGCATCGCTGCATTTAAAGACTACAACATGAGCCGCCACGCCGAAAAATACAGAAATTTACTTGAAGAGGAGAAGGTGAGGAATGCAGAAGAACTGTTAACTAAACTGCTAAAAACAGCAAAGTCTTTTTGTAAAGCTTCATACAGCAAAGGAAGGAACAGTAAAAAACAGCTATAAATTAGCTCATAAAATTGGCAAAAGAAGCAAACCCATTTCTGGTGGAGAATTTGCTAAAGAGTGCTTATTGGAGTCGGTGGCAATCCTCTGGCCAGGGAAGAAGGATGCGTTTCAAAATCTGTCTCTATCATTTTGAAGACGGATTGAGGAAATTGTGGAGAATATGGTATTACAGGTAAAACGCATGGTGGAAAATGCTGACTTCTTCTCCTTGGCTTTGGATGAAAGCTATAATGTTCGTGACTCAGCACAGCTGCTGATTTTTGTCAAAGCAATAACGAAAGACTTTGAAATAACAGAGGAACTGGCTTCTACACAGTCGGTGAAAGGGACAACAACAGGTAAGGATTTATTTGCTGAAATCAGAGCGTGAATGCAAAAGTTAGGACGGCAGTGGGAAGAGTTAGTCAGTGTGACAACTGATGGTTCTTCTAATTTGGCACGTTAAAAATGTTGGACCTTTAAAAAGGATGCAGGAAAAAGTGGCAGAGATATTTTTACATTGTATTATTTATCAAGAAGTGCTATGTAAATCAGTGCCAAAAATGAATCATTTGGTTGATGTTATAATAAATTAGTAAATTTTATTGGGTCTAGGGCATTAAATCCCAGACAGTTTGTTACACTGTTAGAGGAGCATGTGATTGATCACACTGATCTGGGCTATCACACAGTTGTCAGGTGGCTAAGCCTGGGTAAAGTCCTCAAACAGGTCTGGGATCTGAAATCAGAGATTCTGGAGTTTTGGCAAATTAAGGGAAACCCCATCCCTGAACTAAGCAGCACTGAGTGGCTATCAGATTTACCATTTGCCGTTGATGTGACTACACATATGAATGAACTCAATACCAAATTGCAAGGCAAAGGTCTTTTTGCACATTATATACACAACCTAGTTAAGGCTTTCATGAGGATGCTGCTGCTTCTCTCTCAACAAGTAGAGAGTAATGCATTAACATATCTTTTCATGCTGTGAGGGAGGAATCTCACACCTGATCAGCTTAACAGATATACAGCCATGTTCTGGGCATGCGTGGTGAGTTTTACAGTCAATATGAAGACTTCAAAGCAGTGGGAAGTGAAATTTTCACCATCACTTCTATTTTTACATGTGATGTGGACAGTGTCCCCAGTGAGGTACAACTTGAACTTAAAGATTTGCAGTCTGATGCATTGCTGGCAGTGCACTTCAAGTCAGTGCCATTACTGACATTCTACAATTATCCCAAAAAGGAGAATTTCCCACACTTGAGAAGACTAGCTCAGAGAATACTCTTTGGACCAACATACATATGTGAACAGACATTCTCAGTAATGAAATTCAACAAATCCAGATACAGATCTTCTAGCAGTGATGACCATCTGTCTGCTGTACTGCAATTAGCAACATCTGGAATTACACCTGACTTCAGTACATTACTTGAAGCTCGTCAAAGACTTAATTCTTCCCATAAAGTTGTCAAAGGTACAGAGACAGTAAGATACTGCAGTAATAAATGGAGGAAAATGTATTTCATATATTGTTTTTTTATTTTACATAATCAGGAATTGTGGATTGTGTTAGAAAGCATGCTATTGCATCCGTATGTTCAATGAATCAATAAATCAAACAAAATCTATGAGTATGTGTCTGTATTAATTTCATTCTGGTAAAAAAAGGAATATAACATGTTTACCGTAACAGTTTACATAATGTGTTCGGCCCTCCCCAACAAAGTGGTTGTCTCATGTGACCCCCCCCCCCCAAAAAAAATAGTTGCCTACCCCTGGTTATAATGTCTAAACTCTCAGTACTTTTATTTAGCCAACTTTTAGAGATATATATATGTAACTGTCCAGTACCTTCTGTCAGTATAGCTCCTTTAGATTTCACCCAGGTATGAATGTCACTGTAGAATTTTTTTGGGAATGTCCTTCCTCAGTCCTGACTGAGCTAGATAAGAAAGGAACTTGGCTCCCAGTCCCTGCTAATAGAATAGAGCAAAATGAAAATGCAGGAAAGCAAGCTTGATAGATTTAAATGTTTAAGCAATATTAATAGCTAGTGCCGTAAACAAAAGCAAATAGAGCACGGCAAACTACATAATACTACCTGAGTTGTCTTGTAGTTCTTTAAAGAGATGGAGAGAAGCAACACATTCAATATGTGTGTGATGTCCAGATGGCTCTTGTTTTCTTACTTGAAGTGTCTCACAGCATTTTTGGTTGAACTTGTTCTTCACCTTCTCTTCTACTGTCTGATCAGATAATTTCTGTAATCTTTTATAGATATACTTGCATACGGTTTTGTCTCTAAGCTAAGTTTTCCTTTATCTGGAGGTCATAAAACTAAAATCCTGTTTCCAGAAACAGCCATGGCATGCTTGAATATGACGTATGAAACCGTAAATGGCATATGTGCTGTCACACACTTGCACATGGGAGGCAGCTAAAGGGCCTGAATGAGAATAATTCCATGCCAGACCAGGGGGTGGCAGAGTGCACTAACTCTTTCTCTCGCTTCTCTGCAGACCAGTTACGGAATATTCTGCCTGGCCCTGATAACGTCATTTCCCGTTCCGGCCTCAATGACTCCACTTCCGGATCCAGCCCCTATGATGATGGCACATCCGGTCCCGGCCTCTGACACCACTTCCAATTCCGGCCTCGATGATGTCACTTCTGCAACCCTCCTTTAAAGCCACCATCTTTCTGGCAGAGAATCAGTTCTGTCTTGGACTTAAATCTGTACACACTGTACATCCTTTAAAACTAATTTTGCAGCCAAGAAATAATATATGGGTGGCTCATCCAAACCTTTTTCATGTCTCCAGTCTATTCTTGTGACACTGCTTATACATTTGATTTAAAACAGTTCTTATCTCTTATCATGAAAAACATGAACAACCAAACAACATCCTAATAGCAGCATTCCTAAAACTCTAGACTTACAATACTGCAGAGTCTTTAACAATTTTCATTTAAACAAATTGTCAAAATATTCAATCAATTCTTATCTAAATAGAAAGCATTTACAGAAAGGGACATTTTGCTTATAGCATAATAGACTGTTTTAACATGGAAAAGGAATAAAGTATCTTTGTAAAAGTACTTTTTAAATTTTTCAAGATAATATCAGCTCCTTCTTGAAAGGGTTTTGCTCCTTCCTCGTTCATACTGGAACCATATTAACAAATCCCATCTGATCCAAGCCAAACCCAAAACTACGCTTGTACTAGACAAAATTGTATAAGAATAAAGAGAGGACATGCAGGTGATGGGTGTAACAGAGAAAGATGTAGAGGACAGGAAGATATGGAACAAGATGATCTGCTGTGGCAACCCCTAACGGGAGTTGCCGAAAGAAGAAGTTCTTAAGCACAAGGACTAGTTATCAAGAAGTTCACTCTCAGTACCCACAATCTTCAACAACAATACTGAAATGCTGGTTTACATAGAGTCACTCCGATGACATCACATGTTCAGATTTTGATAAACATGAGTCTATCAGCAGATTGTTATGACTAGCAACACCAGGCCTAAAATGGTGCCCATGGGAAAATAAAATGGCATTGTGTATTTTACATGACAAAAAAATGATCAACAAGTCCAAGAACATAATATATTATCAAAATGAAAGAAAACTGAAAGGTTTCCTTATAGTGTTTATTTGGAGAAGGCTTATAATAAAGTGTCATGTCAGGAGATCTGGAGTTGCATGAGAAAGTAAGGAATACCAGACAAGTATTTGAGCATTGTCCAGGATATAAATGGGGGAGTGAAGACATAGGTTAAAACCAGTGTTGTGATAAATAGAAGATCCCAGTTAGAACAGGACTGCACCAAGGATCGTCTTTAAGTCCTTACCGCTTTGATCGGGTTATGGATGTGTTGGGTCATGGGATAAAAGATTTTTGTGCAAGCTTTTTGTTGTGTAGCAAAAGAAAGGAGGAAATGAAGAGGAATTTGGAAAATTGGAGAAGGGCTTTGGAAAGACAGAGGATTGAAGATATATATGAAGAACTTAGAATATTTGAAATTTAATAATGATTAGGATTTAGAAGCCTACAGGGAAAGCTATTGCAAAGAGTGAATATATTTAAATATCTGATGGAGATTTAGTTGCAGAGATAACCCACAGATTGCAGTGTGGATGGAGCAATTGGAAAATTCCAGGAGTATTGTGTGATCAAAGAATTAAGGCCAAGCTTAAAGACAGGACCAAAAGTGATGTATGAAACTGAGACATGGGCAGTAAAGGGCGCACAAGAGAATAAACTGGATGTGGTGGAAATGAGAATGTTGAGATGGGTGTGTGGAGTTACAATCAGAGGTATAACAAAAGTGAAAGAGATATCTAAAAAAGTACAGGAAAGTAAGTTGAGGTGGTATAGACATGTGATGAGGAGACACAATGAATATGTGGTGGGAATGGAAATACAGGGTAAGAGAAAGCAGGGGAGGCCAAAGCAAAGGTGGGTGGATAAAGTAAAATAAAATCTGAAAGGAATGGGCCTGACTTGTTAGGGAGGTGCGGGACTGAGCTGTATGGAGAAGGCTAACAGGCACATAAAACCCACATAGAGGTGGGAAAAGGTGAAGAGGGAGTTTTTTTTTTTAATAACATTTATTAATCCCTGAGCGGAATTTGTCTTTTTGTATGACCTCTGGGTTCAGCGCACAGGGTCAGTCATTGTACAGCAACCCTGGATCAATTTTCAGGTTTAGGACCTTCCTCAAGGGCACATCAAAGTAGGATCTCTGCTTGCAGTAATTAAATCTGAACTGGCAATAGTTAAAATCAGAAATAATCAAAAGTCAAAACCTCACACAAACATAATATCCCAACAGTGAGAATTTATATACCACCAGTAAAAGCACACTGCACGAATACACTTGACTTGAGCATTCACAGTTTTCATTCTCTTACTCTGTACGTTTAGAATTAATTTGCTCAGAGGTTGATGCTCTTGCTGCTTTTTGAGCAGCTCTTCTTTTCTACCTTAGCGGCCTGCTTCTTCTCTTCTTTCGTCAGCATCTTTTCACTTTAAAACTGATTAAGTCAGTGTTTGTGTTGCAAATACTTTTCTTTAATTTTTCACTTAAGCTGGTACTTAAGTCTTCAATCTGCCTCAAGAATGATTTAAGATATGAAGAGATAGAGGAAGTGACGGTGAAGGTGGTAGGGAATGAGAATGGCGCCCGTATTCATGCGCTGCATGGCTGCCCTATTGGATGCTGCCAAGAGTTGATTCTCCAATAAAGTAAAACAAAAAATAAAAAGAAATCGGATTATAGATGTCACATAGTATATGTGTACCAAATTTCAGCTCAATAGGTCAAACAGTTTGCTAGCTACAGGTGATTTAAAATCCTGGACAGAGAAAAGAACAACCATGGTAATGTATTATATATAAAGATAACTAAATATGAGGTGGTCATCCAGTGCCTGAAGCCTTATATACAGTACCGTAACTAAAGCAAATTTTAACTTTATTGTCACTTTTGATACATGTGCTTTGTAATATACTTCCAATAGGGAAGCTGGAAAATAAATATTTTATTCAAATATTTTTGAAGATGTGTTTATATTTAATTCAGATAAAACTAGTTCTCCTTCCCTCAACAATTCTTTGGTCATTGTGATTGTACTATTGTAATATAATAAAGTAGCAGAACTTCATCTGTCCATCTTTCCTTTAATTATCCTTATAAACATATTCTGTTACAGACAAGTAAAGCCTCTTCAGGCTCTCCTGAGTTACAAGGTAGAAACAAGATTTAAGTGGCATGTCAGTTTGACAGAGGACACACAATTACACACACATACAATCTAAACTGTGTGTCTTTGGGATGTCAAAGTACTCTATAGCAGTACTAGAATTCTGAACGCACCTAGAGACAAGGAGCACATGTTTATTCCACACAGACTCTGACTGAGCTGAAAATTAAACCAATGTACCCTGTCATACATGTGGACATGTCAAACACCTTATGGGGACTGTTTGGAAGAGGACGCCAAGGAAAAATATTGTTGTTGTGCAACAAGCTATTTGTCCTCTTCCTTTATAGCTAGGAGGTCTTTAATTTACTAATAACTCCACCACTTCAGGTGTCCAGGGTGTATAGCCCTAAAGAACCACCAAGATGGATTCAGTGAAGACCAGCACATGCCAGAGGCATGGCAGTGTAGCTGAAGCATGAGCTTTTATTTCATTTTCCTTACATTGTCAAACAGCAATAAATCAGTGAACATGAATTTGATCCCCTTGGAACACTTTAACGCTGTTATTTGTGTTATATTTACACTGTGGGTATGTGAGAACCACCACTAACCAATGAGCTGCCATTCCACTATATGCCCTTCAAAATTCTAAAAGAATTCCTAGGAGAATCACCTGTCATTAAAGGTTCTGGGATGAGATCCACGCAATAGCTTATTATAGCTGTTGAGTTTGAAATGTCTTTAAGCTCCCAAGATCATGGTTACGTCACCTTTTACTAACTGCTATGAATATCCACCCATCAGAATACAGAAAGGATTTATAAATATATGGTAGAAAGACCACAAGATTTCCTGAAAAACAACAGTTTAGCTAATCTCTTAGTGATTGACAGAAAAATGCATAACATATTGGGGTATTTTCAACTCATCCAGTACATAACGATTAGATTTCAATGTTATATTAATTTAGTTAAAGTGGAATTTATCAGCAGAGCGTTCATTGACACTGACTTCAATCTATTCTGATGAAACTGACTGACATCTTTGTGTGCTCTTCATCAGTCATAATTTAAACCATTCTTAATTGCATTAAATGTAAATTAAGACATTCAATTTTAGCCATTATTTTTCATAAAACACTGTGAACTGAATTTTAGTGGGTCATCAGAGATTATGCACAAGATAAATAGAGGAAATACTCATCATATCATTATTTCACAAGTTCTATCTTAACCCAGCAAATGCTGGTTTCTCAGTGGAGGAAGCGCTTTGTAGACTGGGCAACATAGTGACAGAGTGTTTAGCAGTGATGCTTTCAATAGCAGGGTTTCATTTCATGGCATTTTCTGCATGGAATTTGCAGATCCACATGTACAAGTTGCTTTTCTAAAAGTGTACTGTTTTTATTACTTCACCTACTGTTTTTTCATCCTCAGTTCAAAGACAAGCAGAATATTTTTGTCAGTGATTCTAAAGTAGCCCAATCTGGATGTGGTTATGTATGGGTGAGAAGGATTGGCACCCCAGTCCATGATTCCTGCCTTGCATTCGTTGTTATCCATGACCTGGAATTTGAATAAATGGATTTAAAAGATGAATGAATGAATATTGTAGTGTGTTCTTTAGTGGGCTGTTGTATTATATACAGCTAGTACTGGTTTTGTCTCTCTATAATCTGGAAATGGAGTATGCAGGGTGGATGAAATTTTGAAAATTTCTTTGAGTGTGTAATTTTTTTATTTTCACTTTTAAAAAAATGTTGCACTACTTTATAACTTGGGCAAATTACTGGAAAGTGAAAACTCTCTCAACAAATAAAAAAAAATATATGCATACATCACTATTTATGCTCATGCCAAAGCATCTTCATAGGCCTCCTAAAACTTACTATCCCAGTTAATGGAACCTGAGAATCCATAAGCATGAATTTTAGCGTGAATGTACCTCCATCCTAGCAGTACACTACCATTCCTTTTAATGAAGATAATTTTTCCTAAGGTGCAGATTTTGTTCCTCTAAAAAGGCTTCCCTCTACTCTTTTTTAGAGATTTTTATATCTAATTTCCATAAATTGCATTGTTTCCTCATGTCTATGATTTCTGACGGATGTCCTCAGACTCTGAGTTCTGGAAATTCTGTTGTGATAACATTAGTTGTGCTTTGAATTAAACTTTGAGTTATCACCGGAAGCAAACAGAAAAATTGAGAGAGTAAATCAAGATTTGGTGAATTCATTTCAGGATTGGTGGAACAAGGCTCTACCCTTAGCAACATTTGCTAGAAGTACCTTATACTACTCAAAAAATAAAAAACAATCAATAAAGGTAGCCCCTTTTGAGTGCTTGCATGGGTTCAAGGTGAATCTTTTGGATATTAGATCAGCTTTATTCTCAGTTTCCAGCTTAGCAGAGTACCTATGGAGTTGATGGAAATTTGGAAACAAGTCAGGGAGAACATCTGCCAAGTTGTTTATGGACCACAAGAGTTGAAAGGTCCCAGAATTTAAGGAAGGGAAAAATTGTAGCTGGCTACATGAGACATCTGCCTGATAGTTCTGTTCTGAAAGTCAGCTGCATTGTTGAATCATACAATATACAATCCTTAAAAGTATTAGTACCATTAATATAAATTGGCTAGTCTTGCATATTTTAGTATTCATCCAGTTCTTCATGTCTCAAGATCCTATACATACAAATCCTATTTTAGGTTGGTCACTCCATCTTCACTTGTTAGACTGAATGGAGATACCAAATATGAGGTTAAAAAAATTTTCAATTCTCATTACAAGGGGACTACTGTAGAAAAGCTGCCCTGAAGAATACTAATGGTTTCCTTAACATGATTTTAATGCCCCTACGTTACTGAGGGAATTTTATTTAAAATGCCCTAATAAAAGTGAAGGGAGCGCCCAGAGGTTGCACATTAAAAGGGTCTTCTCTTGTGATTTATGAGACATTAAAATAATTTTTTCTCAAGATATATATTTCTTCTTCATTTTCAAGGTGGTTTTGAGAGTTTTGGTATGTGGGGAAGTGGAATTCACGATTATGTCATATTGAGAAGTACTATTTAATAAAGTATTTTTTATTTTTGTTACATCTTGGTGTTTAATGTGACACTATTTTATTTTTTGTTGGAAACTACCATTTTGCTGTGTCATTGTCTAGACACGCCAATCACTTGCTAAGGATAGGGTCTCTGAATTTGCACAATAAGTCATAAAAACCTACAGTCATAGTAACAGTGATATCCAACATGGTAGATATTTACTAAAAGAAGTCTAGTGTGTGGTGCTGTTCTTGTTACTGAAATCTCAGTGCGACAGGCCATGTCATGGAGCAGACATTAGTTGGAAGTATTTTCTATTTGTATCTAAGAAAAGGAAGATATTTAAATAGTAAAAAGTACACTTACCTTAATTAAAAGTGGTGGTCCAGTGTGGTGCTCTTTGAGAACGGCTTCAGAATGGCATGCAGATGCAACATGGCTGAACGTTCATTCAGAGTGTGCAATTGATTAGTCACATTCTTTAAGTCTCTGCACAGCTCCACGGTAAAGGCACTAGTATTAGTTGAACTATTAGTTATTGTGTTTTTCCTACCTGTGAGGAACACATTGCGCAGCATGTATCACATTGTGAGTTGAAATTGGAGGCTTCCAGATAGTGTCAGTGGGGATTGGTCAAGTAAATCCTGCAAATGTAAAAACCTGTAAGGCAGACCATACAGATTATCTTCTTTCTTTGACTGAGAAAGAAGGAAGAGAAAAAGTGCTGTGTAGGTGGCACACAGGGTGAACGGGCATCCTGGCCAGGAACTAGGAAGATCCTTTACCCAGATGGGAAGCCCCGAGGGAAAGTAAAAGGCATCTCGGCCAAAAGGGTAAGGAGGTTGCACCTGGATTAGGTGGCCCTAAGGGATGGACAGACATCCCAACCAGAACTGAGGCTTCCTTACCTGGGCAGGGAGCCCCAAATAAATGGACAGGTGTCCTGACAGTACATGGGCTTAATACCTTCCCTGGCCAGGAGAAAAGAAGAGGACAGGGAAAGATTGTCTCTGGGGGATGTTTAATTTCTTCAGGCATTAGATGGCAGCAGCCCTCCATGTTGGCTCCCATCCAGGAACCAGCAGGAAATGCCAGGAGTTGTAGTCTGACAGCACAACCCTGCTGGGGTCAGTGGGTGCAACAAGGGGTCACTGCAGGGAAATGTGCTCCCCATAATATGGGACTTCCGTATGACCCAGAAGTACTTCCATTGGGCAGTAGCCCTGGCACTGGAAGTACTCCTGGGTCCTCAATAAAACGGACCGCGTTTCCTTGTCCAGGCAAGTTGGAGCTGGGAGGATGGGGAGCAACATTCAAATGGAGGAGGGCAGTGTGGTGGTGAGAGGAGAGAGTATTGTGGAGAGGGAGAGACAAAACCTGGGCTTTTGTTTTTGTCACTTTTTGGAGGTATTATGGTGAATAAACACTCCTTTATTTGATCCAGGGACTCTTTGTGTGATCTTTTTTAGGTGTTTGACGCTCACTGACGCCCATGTTTCTATCCCAGTAAATAGGTCTTCAATCTAAAGGAGTAGTGGAGGAGCTAATAGGAAGAGGTGGGGAGCTGTCTGTTCGTTTGTCTTTTTGTTCTTTGGAAATTATCTATTTATTTTTTTCTTTTCTTTCACTTCATAGCTTTTGCTGCTGGTATATATATACTAGGGAGTTCACCCCCTGCTCGTTTCGCTCACCAACCCCCCTGGCCTACGCTACGCACCTACCACTTCGCGTCTCTGCCGCTTGCATTGTGAATTGGGGGCTGAACGCACCCCAAGGATATGTGGCCGCTCCTCCGAAACCCCCTCTTAAACGGTGATACAATGGGAAACAAATATAATTTTTTTGCTTGATCAGCTGCTGACTTTCTGCTGCTGCCATGCTGTGTGATCTGCATCTCACATGGTGCTTCAAACATTTAAAAGCCTGTACAGCAGCTGTCCTACTGCTTTTGTTTTATTTCCGGCCACGGGCGAGGTTAAATCTCTTGGCACAAAGTCTCATCTTGTGGGTCGTGAGTTCTTCATATTTTTTAGTCTATAATTTAAAAACGGAATAAGAATCAGAAAATCTAACAACATCTCATTAAATTTCAATAAATTCTGAAAAGAATGATACCACACATATGGGTTCTTAATAAATTTATTGATAACAAATCAAAAGGTGTGCAATAGCATATTGATGTAAATAAATGAGCCTAACTCTGCCATGTTCCCTAAAGCAAATACTCACCATGCATGGCTTTAGAGGTTTCTGAAAATATTTCAAAACCAAATAGAAATATAACTGCTTTACTGAATGCCTGGAATAACAACAAAACTAAAAATAAATCATTTCTATGAGACAAACTCTTGTCAGAAGCTGCAAATAGTGGGAAACAAATTAATTTAGCTTTCACTAAATGTCAAAGTGAACCATTTTCAGAGCATAAACCATTAAAAAAAGACATTATTTTCAAGTTCTGGTTTTTGATTCATTGCTCCAGTTGGAACTGGACATGACAACTGATTGACAGCGATGCCATGTAGTGTGCTGAGCAGCTGGTAGGTGACAGCAACTTTTTAGTGGAGTAACTGAAAAATTGCCTGCCATTTCAATTCCCAGGCTGAAAACAACAAAAATGGTTTCATGGAAGACTAATCTGTTAAAAGTTGAGTTTAAAAGCAGTGTTATTGATTTAATGCATTTAATTAAATCAACAGGCTATTATGAATGATCAGTTAGCAATTCTGTCCTATAATTCCAGGAACATGGGTTCAACTTCTAGCCCATTTTTTCCTGTCTATGTGGTGTTTACACATCCTTCCCATACACAAGTGAGATTTTCACTGATTACTTATTTTACTTCAAAGATGTGTGTGCTTATGTGTGTGTGAGGATTGTATAATAATATTATGGTAAAAATACATCCTTATAAAACAAGAAATAATACTTTAGACACCATTTGTTGCTATAGGTCAGAATTAGTACACATAAAGTCTTAGGTAAGACAAGATTAAAAATTCTACCCAGCAGGCCTGATTGAGTAGCGGTGGCTGAGATGAAAGGACAATCTGGCTGGAGATTGAATCGATGGATAGAACTTTATTTGTGAATTTGGAATTTTACAGAAGCTCCTTAAATAAATAAACAGAAAGATAAAAATATACACCCACAATATGGTCTGAATATGATTAAAAAAGAAAAAAATTAAAGAAGAAAATTTCTGACTTGGAAGTCCAGTCAGGTTGAGGCATTCTGCAGGTGTATTGCTATTGGTATAAAGGAACCTCCGTAGCATTTCTTGACACACTTCTGCTGAATATTGTGTTGGCAGAAAGTCATTAGTGTCAGCGTTTAAGAGAGAGGAAGTGCAGTATTGTTCAAAATGGTGCTCAGTTTTGTTCCATCCATCCATCCATCCATCCATCCATCCATCCATCCATCCTCTTCCGCTTATCAGAGATCGGGTCGAGGGGGTAGCAGCTTGAGCAGAGATGCCCAGACTTCCCTCTCCCCAGCCACTTCTTCTAGCTCTTCCGGGAGAATCCCAAGGCGTTCCCAGGCCAGCCGAGAGACATAGCCCCTCCAGTGTGTCCTGGGTCTTCCCCGGGGCATCCTCCCGGTTAGATGTGCCTGGAACACCTCTCAAGGGAGGCGTCCTGGAGGCATTCTGATCAGATGCCTGAGCCACCTCATCTGACTGCTCTCAATGCAGAGGAGCAGCGGCTCTACTCTGAGCCCCTCCAGGATGACTGAGCTTCTCACCCTATCTTTAAGGGAAAGCCCAGACACCCTACGGAGGAAACTCATTTCAGCCGCTTGTATTCGCGATCTCGTTCTTTCGGTCACTACCCATAGCTCATGACCATAGGTGAGGATAGGAACGTAGATCAACTGGTAAATTGAGAGCTTTGCCTTGCGGCTCAGCTCCTTTTTCACCACGACAGACAGATGCAGAGCCCACATCACTGCAGATGCCGCACCGATCTGCCTGTCGATCTCCCGCTCCATTCTTCCCTCACTCGTGAACAAGATCCCGAGATAATTGAACTCCTCCACTTGTGGCAGGATCTCGCAACCCAACCCTGAGAGGGCATTCCACCCTTTTCCGGCTGAGGACCATGGTCTCGGATTTGGAGGTGCTGATTCCCATCCCAGCTGCTTCACACTCAGCTGTGAACTGATCTAGAGAGAGCTGAAGATCACGGCCTGATGAAGCAAACAGGACAACATCATCTGCAAAAAGCAGTGACCCAATTCTGAGTCCACCAAACCGGACCCCCTCAACACCCTGGCTGCGCCTAGAAATTCTGTCCATAAAAGTTATGAACAGAATCAGTGACAAAGGGAAGCCCTGGCGGAGTCCAACTCTCACTGGAAATGGGTTCAACTTGCTGCCGGCAATGCGGACCAAGCTCTGACACTGATTGTACAGGGACCGAACAGCCCTTATCAGGGGGTCCGGTACCCCATACTCTCGGAGTACCCCCCACAGGATTCCCCGAGGGACATGGTTGAACGCCTTTTCCAAGTCCACAAAGCACATGTAGACTGGTTGGACAAACTCCCATGCACCCTCCAGGACCCTGCTAAGGGTGTAGAGCTGGTCCACTGTTCCACGACCAGGACGAAAACCACACTGTTCCTCCTGAATCCGAGGTTCGACTATCTGACAGACCCTCCTCTCCAGGACCCCCGAATAGACTTTTCCAGGGAGGCTGAGGAGTGTGATCCCTCTGTAGTTGGAACACACCCTCCGGTCCTCTTTCTTAAAGAGGGGGACTACCACCCCAGTCTGCCAATCCAGAGGCACTGTCCCTGATGTCCATGCGTTGTTGCAGAGGCATGTCAACCAGGACAGTCCTACAACATCCAGAGCCTTGAGGAACTCCGGGCGTATCTCATCCACCCCCGGGGCCCTGCCACCAAGGAGTTTTTTGACCACCTCGGTGACCTCAGTCCCAGAGATGGGGGAGCCCACCTCCGAGTCCCAAGGCTCTGCTTCCTCATTGGAAGGCATGTTAGTGGGATTGAGGAGGTCTTCGAAGTACTCCCCCCACCGACCCACAACGTCCCGAGTCGAGGTCAGCAGTGCACCATCCCCACCATATACAGTGTTGACACTGCACTGCTTCCCCCTCCTGAGACACCAGATGGCATCTCACGCACTAGCTCAGGCTCCTTCCCCTTCAGAGAAGTGACATTCCACGTCCCAAGAGCCAGTTTCTGTAGCCGAGGATCAGACCGCCAAGGTCCCTGCCTTCGGCCACCACCCAACTCACACTGCACCCGACCTCCTTGGCCCCTACCATAGGTGGTGAGCCCATGGGAAGGGGGACCCACGTTACCTCTTCGGGCTGTGCCCGGCCTAGCCCCATGGGTGCAGACCCAGCTACCAGGCGCTCGCCATCGAGCCCCACCTCCAGGCCTGGCTCCAGAGGGGGGCCCCGGTGACCCGCGTCCGAGCAAGGGAAAACGTTGTCCAAAGGTTTGATTCATCATTGGAGGTTTGTTGGACCACTCTTTGTCTCATCCCTCACCTAGGACCAGTTTGCCTTGGGTGGCCCTACCAGGGGCATAAAGCCCCGGACAACAGAGCTCCTAGATTCATTGGGACACACAAACTCCTCCACCACGATAAGGTGGCAGTTCAAGGAGGGGCTCAGTTTTTGTTTTAATTCTAAAATAAACAAATTTCACTGATATTAAAATGCCTTTTTATTTTGTTAATTTTTTTGTGAAGCAAAACACTGAGTTTCATTTTAAATTGAGTTCCCTCATCATTGCTTACCACAGGAACCCATTCAACATTAAAGCATATTTTACATGACTTACACACACAGCCCTTCTGCTTCACCTTTCTACAATAGTAAATCGTTTGTTGGTATGACACGTAAATTGTAGTTTAAAATCAAATTCTGTTTTCTTTTGAATGCATTTTGGCATGTTGTAAGTTAAGAATCATGTTATTAGGAAGCAGTAAAACATTCAGGTTATACAATACCAAAAAAAAAAGTCACAACTTTTTTCTAAAAGTTTTTTTAGAAAAGCAATAAAAAAAAGACATGACAAGCTTGTGACGGCAAGAATCAGTATCGCTTTTTTACAATTAAGAATAATGTTTTGGAAGTCTTTATACACTGATGATAGCCCTGTACATTTCAACATATTTTCAGTCTTGTCAAATATTAGCATTTTTGAGAAAAAAATTCATATAGATTAAACCTCAAACAACAGAGAGCATAGATACAATCTTTGACATGTAGAAGTACAAAGGAGCATCAAAAAGTAAAGTCAACTTACCCTTTAATACTAGTACCTGTGAACAGATGAACATAAGTTCTGTCACTTCTCCACATAGTCTCCCTGCGGGTTGATGCACTTCTTGTATCGAGCAACTAACTTCTTCATTTCTTGGGAGAAGAAGCTTTTTAGCTGCTCCCAAACCCAGGTCTACACCACTTCCTTAACCTCCTCATCAGAGGTGAACCTGCGACAGCTTAGAGCTTCCTAAAGTGGACCGAACATGTGATAGTCACATGGTGCAAGATCAGAGCTATAAAGGAGAAGTGGAAGACTTTCAAACAGCAGATGTTGCATTGCCGCCACCATTGTGGCTGCTGCATTTCAATGTGAGTTGAGATGGAGCAGCAAGACTGTTTTTGACAGCATTTCTCTTCTTTTGCTGCAAACTGCAGGTTTGAAATTCTCTCTAAGCATAGCACAGTACGTTGCATTGGTCACTGATTATTCATGTTTATAAAAACACACCAGAATAGGACCCTTCATGTGCCAAAAGAAGGTCATCATGATTTTCTTGGGCTGTCGTTTGAATTTCTTATTTATGGGAGTGGATGGGTGGAACCATGTCTCATCTCCAGTGACAATCCACTCCAAAACACTCTGGTTATCTTCATAATGTTTCAGAAATTGGGTTGCAACTTTCACATGATGTTACTTGTGCAGATCATTAAGCTGTTTGGGTACCCATTTTGCACAAACTTTAAGGTACCCCAAGTCATCATGCACTATGGCATGTGCAAATCCATATTGGACAACATAATCCATTGGTTTTCTCTGATGAAGGCATTCACCATGTCAATGTGTGCTTGTGTGCAAAATGTTGATGGTCGGTTACACTAGTTCTTCCCTCTTTAATCCTTTCTATCCAATCATAGACCTTTCCCCGAGTCATACTGTTTTCACCTCTGTTCTGAGCCAACATCCTTCAGTGAATTTCAGAAATTCTCACTCCCACTACCCAAAGAAATCAAAAAATCTCACTATAGCACGTTGTTCAACAATAGTACAATCTGTTATTATGTCCATCTTCACGGAGTGTCCATGTTCATTTGACTTGGCTTCAACTAGACTAACTGCACAGCTCTATGCTGCTGCATGTTCAAACTACCCATAAGCCACTGCGAACATGTTGTATTGTATCAGCTTCTATCCATTCCATTCCATTATCACGTAATTTTCAAACTACCTTTACTTTTTGATTTACCCTAGCAGAAAAAAATATACTAGGTTTGACAAGAGAGAGGAATGACCTTTCAGCTAAGCTGTCCTAGCATCTCATCCAGATACTTTTAAAAATTATCATGGTCTTTGCTTCACATGCATGGCTAGATACTTTTTCGACAGAATCTTTGTGTGAAGAAGTTCTTCGTGGATTTCATCTTAACTACACTTCCTTTTATTTTCCACCAGTATCTTCAATTTTATGTGATTCCTTATTTAACTGACAACATTCTGCCTGATCAATTTTGTTGATGCCTTTAAAAATTCTGAAGATCTAGATCAGATTCCTAGATAGTTGTCTCCGCTCAAGACTAAATAGGTTTATTTCATTTAGGCTGTCAGACTAGGCCATACCTTGTGATTCAGGGATGCACTTGGCTGATCTTCACTGTATTGCGTCTAAAGTGTCTTTTTTGTAGCATGATGACCAGAACTGAAAAGTGTTATAATAAGCAGATATGTCAAAAAAGTGTGAAATTCCTTTGTAAGGAATGCTGCTTTAAATTAATTTTTCATTGTCAAATGGTTCAGTAATGGTTGGTCAGCAGTAATCTCCAATGCTGACAGTTGGATTGATGATGCTGGACCGACATTGAAATGCCATTGTTATTTTGTACTTGGACATTTGGGACTGTGTAGCTGTCTGAAATGTGTTTGTTAATATTGGGTTTATACTAGCAGCCTACGGCCCCAGTGCACTGTATGTTACCCATCACTAAGTAGCAGCTAACTTAAAGATTTCCCCAAAATGAAGTATGCATCTCATAACTGAGATGAAGGGCCCTTATTTGCCTATTCACTTGGACCAAGAATTACATTTTAAAGTCCATAATGTTTTATTTCAACAGCAGCAATTACTACACAGCAACAACTTGTTCAAAACTGAATCATCACAAGATGTAAAAAGCATCTACTATGTCTGTATCTTATATTATATTGTTTGCTAATTTTATTATCAATTGTATAAAATAGTATTTTTAATTACTTTACCAATGATTAGTGTTGTACAACACACTGCTGCACAATTTCCAATCTGGAAGTTGCTTTTATTTAAGGCAGCTTACAAATTTAGAATATGTTACATGGCTGGTCAATCCATTAGATGACTTTGGTGGCTGCCCAGAACACTGAGCAGCATCTTGTGAGGGAGTACTGATTTAGCAAGCCAATTTCGCTTTGTCTCCAATGGTGCATGCTACACTCTATACCAGGGGTGCCCTACTCCAGAGTTGGAGGGCCGCAGGTTTTCATTCTAACCCTTTTCTTAAGTAACTTCTTTTGAATTAATTTTAATTAACTTGGTTTTTAAGAAATTTCTTCATCGTTCCTCTGAATTGCTTCATTTCTTTCCTTAATGCCACCCAAACAGAAATGAAATGTGAAGTGAGGGAGCCAACAGAAGACCAACTAAGTCAGGGCCTCAAACTCCAACCAATTTCATTCCAACCAGCTGCTTAATGAGGCGCCAAGTTTTGTCATTAATTAAACCTGTTTTTTTAATTCCATGGCTTGTTGCTGCTTTAATTGTGCAATAGCAGACATTTCCAAAATTGTGGATTTTCTCTTTTCTAAGAGCAGATCAGCATTCCTGAGACCTTCACCTTTCTTTATTTTCAGATATTGTATGACGGCCACAGTTTGCTGGTCCTGTTTTGGCTCATTTTGTATCTCATTATTGTTTGGCTGCTAATTAAGGAAAAAGAAACATTTGAGGGGTCTGAGTCTTCAAGAGCAAGTCAAATAAAATGAATTCAAAAGAAGTTAATTAGCAGCAAAAACTGGTCACTAATTAAGAAAAGGGTTAAAATGAAAACCTGCAACCACTGCGGCCCTCCAAGACTGGAGTTGGGCACCCCTGTTCTATACGCTCTCAGTGCCCTTAAGAACATGTGCCTTCTCCAGCGGCAGCACAGTATAGCTATGCAATATGGAGAGATGGTAATGGGGTCAAGGCCACTATTAGGTTAGTTTGGTGTGACCCACCCCAAAAATAAAAAACGAGTGGAGTAGCAACAAGAGGATAAGGGTTGGTAGAGGAGTGTTTCAAAATGAAAAGACAAATGCCATCAAGGAAATAAATACTGCAAAGGGAAGAGACGAACCAAACCCAGCGCAATGAAAATTCCATAATTGTGTAAACTGTGTTTGTTTCATCATCGGAGCATGACTTTGTCACCATCACTATTAGCATAAGTGTAAGCTAAATAAATTCACTACACTGGATAATGGATATGCAAAGTTAACCTGCAGGCTGTTAACTTCCTCTTTGCTTCCTGTATTTTCTTTTCTTTATATGCATTATGGTAATATAGACATCACAGCTTCTGCTCTGGTGAGAAAGGTTTTAAGGAAAATATTGCATGTTCAACCTGAAGTTCCTGCAATTTCACAATAATTAACTAATTAATCCTACTGCCTTACCATGCCTCAATTGTACTTCTGGTACAATGACAGTGCACCCAGAAAATACTTCCAGGTCAGAGGGAACCTCTCTAAGAAGAGGAATGGTCCTTCCTGCAGTTGCCCTTTGGTAACTCCCTAGAAACCCAGCAGGGCCTGCCCATTGGGACTACAACTCCCATGCAGCCCAGCAAGTGTGCACATGGGAGATCCATCAGAGGGATGCTGCTGCCTAGCCCGCTGAGGGAGCCTATGGCTCTGGGAAGTTAGTTCCCTCCATCCACCCATTATGAAGGCTTTCTGGCCAGGCAAAGAACCATCCATTCCTACCAGGTTGCCAGCCAATCCATGTTCTCTGCAACAAAGGTAATCGGGCAACTACTTAGGTATAATTTAAAGCATTGTCATTTATGCTATTTCGAGTGCATTTTTACAATGCCTAGAGTCACCCTCAATGAGCACAGCTTCCAGGAAAATGACATGTCAGTCCTCAAAGTTTATGTGTCAGTTTTGAAATCTATTGGATTATTGTGTTATGTTTAAGTGATATAATATATAACATAGTTCCAGAGATAATTTTGTTCCTTAATTTATTCTTTCATTCATATACTGTATGTTTAGTTGTGCATTTGCCTCAAAGCACCTATTATTATTATTATTATTTATAATTAGCTTGCTTGCACTTTGCACATATTTAGGCCTATTGTATCAAATGAAAGCAGAATAAAATGGTTCTTTGTCAAGCTATGGATGTAGGAGGAACCACACAACCTCGCCAAGTGCCATTACAGAACCAGGTTTTTAAGAGTACAGGCAGGAATTGAAACAACAACACTATGGTTTAAAATTCCATCCCTTATCTACTACATCACGCTATCTGGTAAGCCAGGCAAAGTCAAGGACACTGCATGCCAACTGATACATTTTACTTCTTCCTTACATTTTTTTTCTTTGTAGAATGAATGCCTAAGGAATTAAAAAAAGTGTACAAGTAGAGTTTAAGGGGTGACCTCACCAATGGATGTCATTTAAACAGATTTGCATTAAAGGGTACTTTTTTTCCTTAGCAGCTTTTTTTAAAGTGCACACTAATGTACATATGTTAATAATCAACAAAAGTCATACTTATATACATCCTACCCTAAGTATATACAGAGAAACATTCAGCACCACTTCAATTACAGATTAGTTTACTGTTTCAAATTAGGCCTGAGAGTCATCACTTCAGATTGCATAGTTTGTATTCAGCATTTTCCTCTTTTAAATGTCAGTGAGCTGCTCCTGTCAGCAAACTGCTCCTCAGTGGTCAGTCATGCATGCATACCTGTAAGCTGCTTGTACAAACAGTGGTGCTGCGGTCTGAGCAAACCTCTGTCACACGTCATACACACCACTGTGACAAAACATTTAATATAGAAAAATGTAAAAATAAACACAAAAATTAATTAAATAAAAAATGCAAAACACTCAAACTTTCGATACAGTTAACCCAAACCCAGAATGCACCTCAATATTATGCCATGCTTACATTTTCTATCTTGTTTAAAAAATAAGAAAGTGTTTATTTTGCCACAATTACAATAAGTAGATAAGCAAACTAAAAAAAATCTGTCATTTAAATATGGTTAATTTTGTAATTTTAAAGTTTTAAAGTGTTAATATAAGTGAGATTTAGTTTATATTGTAAATTTATATTATGACCAATTAATGATATGTGAACTGGGATACAATGTAAATATGTAGCACTATAATTGTGACTCAAAAAATGCAAATATTGTTTATGGTTTGTCTGCCTCCCCAGCTTAAATTTCCCATATAGAAGTGGGTTGGAATGCAGCATCAGTCCTTTCAGATCTGCTATAACAATGTGTATTATTGTGTAATGTGGGATACTGGAGGACTGGCCGACTTTGTTTAAACTGTTTTGAACCCAAGGTTAATTCTAACTACTAGTTAATATCCTTTCTTAATTTCGCTTGTTGTTTCTCTACAGGTGAATATTCTAAACAGTATGTAATATGTTTTTAGAAGTGTCATTTCAGCACACAGTAGATTCTGCGTCATATTTTTGCTTAAATACAAATGTTTCTTACAATACAGACAGTTTATATAGACACAAGCACAGTTAACCTGACTGTCGTGACTATCAAGATCTTTAAGTCAAAGGTTCAGATGGGCTGCTTTTTATAAATCAAGAAGTAAAGATGTTTTAGGATAACCAAAAGGATCATCAGATGGTACAGAATGTTCTTCAAAGTAATTGTGATGAATCATTGTTGTAGTATACCTAGGTTTGATTTGTTCCATTTGTTGGAATTTTTGTGAGTTTATCTAAACTGTTTTTTCATTTTGTCATCATTTTGCCGACACCATTTTGTATTCTTTGTCTTAGATTGCCACAATTTTGTGAATGTAGATGCATGGCAAATGCCATGTTTTTTACATTTGCTATGTACATGGCTGGTTATGGTTGGTCAAATACCAAAATCATAGCATGATGCACTACATGCATTCAGTTTATTCTGTAATCAGTAGTGGTCACAACAAAAGGTACTTGATGCAATAGAGATTGCTTTATTTCATTTTTTTCATTATTGTCCGTCTCTCACAAAGCTGATCATTTGGGGAACTGTATATACTACAAGATTCATGATGCCCAGAAGTTCATTTCTTTTAAACTAACAGTATTAATAAATTGAATTAATCATGGGAAAATAGACATCATTTGAAGTCACTTATAACAGTAATGCTGGATGCTTGATAAAAATCTAACCGCAGCTGAGATCGTCACTCAGTGTGTTACCTTCGATAAAGACCCTGCTATTTAGAGTGATGCTGAAGATGTGTCAGTGTATGCGCCAAGCTGACAATGCTGATGATACCATTGAGTCATCTGAGAAGCAGCATCATTACTGGATGCTATTGCAGTCCTCTGAGTTTCCCATGGCAATCTTCATATCTTTTTCTGATTAAGTCTGCAACAGTATGAATTCAAACACAATGCAGTCCACGCTTTGTATATGAGGAGTAGGGAAAACAAAAATGGCTTGACGCCCCATCTATAGTTATCTGTGCCGTAGATGTATAGCATTACCATGTCAATGTAACCTATATATTTCTTTCAAAAAGCATTGCCATTTATTAATCATGTTTTGTTTTGTTCCATGTTGAAAATAACAATATCTAGAAAAAGTTTTAATTGGTATGTACTTTTAAATCTGAATATTTATGGTGTATAATCTTAACATAGTGATTTTTTTAATATATAAAAAAACAGATTTTGAAACTTAGCATTATATTTTAACTATAAAAAAGTATATAAAATATACATAATGTTTTTGCCTATGTACAATAGTATTTCATATACTGTATGTGTCAATAATCTTTGATTTATAAAATTTTATGTAAATATCTCTCTGTAGTTATTAGAATCAGCTGGTAGAATTTAATTTCTATCTATCTATCTATCTATCTATCTATCTATCTATCTATCTATCTATCTATCTATCTATCATGTAATGTCATTATTTCTCTATTTATCTGCTTTTGAATTTTTAGCTTAGTTCTCATTTCCAGAGCTGATACATCCAGTATACAATCAGACCCTGCATTAAAATTATACTGGCAAAAATTTAATGTATAAGGAGTAATGCAATCAAAAGTCTAACATCTTTATTTTAAATATTGCTTAGCTGCTGCTGCAAATTAACCTAGTTGATCTTCAAATTGAACTAAGTACTGTATATATTTAATAAAATGCATATCCACTATTTAGTGTCATATGCTGCCTATGGGTTATATTTTATATATTAATAAGAGTCTATCTATCTCCATGCCTGCCTGTCCGTCTGTCTATCCACCTGTGTGTCTTTAACACCTTTTGCTGCTCTCTGGGTATTGCCTTGCTGAACTGGCCAGCGCTGTCTGCCTTTTAACTAAGTACAGGGAGGCTGTAATGAACACCGCTGACGTTTCGACAGATTTGCTTTGCACACAAAAACACACATTGCACAGCACTCCATCCTTCTCCCTTTGTGGATTCGAAGTGTTTTTAAGATGGACATAGAAAGCTAAGCTCTCTATTGAAAGAGCATGCGGCTTGCAACAGACAGACAGTTCTACAGCCCCCCATCTGCCCTTGAGCTTTTCTATTAGTGCATGGAAAGCACCTTGCAGCCCCTGACAAGCGCAGCAGATCGGCACTAAATCAAAAATCAGTGCCAGCCAGGGATCTAAGCCACCATGAAGGTCACAGCCATCAAATGCATGCCATCTCAATCCAAAGAAAAAGACTCATGATATAAGTGGGGGTGAAAGTGGGAGGGGGATTTTCATTCTTGACAGTAGGTTACTGATGTGTCATGTAAAGGTAATCCCCAAATACTTGCTGAAAACAACTCATTATTTGTCATTCCCGGCATATGGGGAGTAAATCACTAGCCATATTTTTCACCACAGTGTCTTTTTATAGTCTCAAAATCCAAAGCGAACCAGAAGTTACGGGAGACTTATAGAAATTCTGTTTTTGATGTACACATATAGTGAATTTAATCCACAAATCAGTCTGGGAGTGTTATTTACCTGTAATACCTAAAGCATGAGAAACATTGTCCAAGCTGTACATAGTGTATCTCAACCAAGTCTATCATGTGTAGTAATGAAAGTTCTCTTCAGAAAATAATTTATACACTATGAGAGACATAGGCAGATGATGTACAAGAATTAAAGTTAAGTATGGCATTCAAACTTTAAGTGACAACTAACAATTTAAAAATCCTCTGATTCTCATATCTCATATTTCAAATTATCAACATCCCTTTTAAAATAAAATTAAGCAAAGAAGCCATAGGATTAACTTTAATAATAATAGTATTAGTATTGTTGAATAGTATTATCAGTAATAGTAGTATTAATATTGTCACATCTACACAGTATGGTGAACGTTTTACTTACTTGTCCAACCAACATGCAGTATGTCTATATATGTTTATGCACACATTCTCAAACACATCTAATCTAATTCAAGGATGTGGGGACAAGGAATATATCCAAATAACACTGAGCACAATCCTGGACAAAGTGCCAGTCTATTGAAGGGCACACACATACATGTACATACACCCACAATTGCAATAGGGGCGAGTTGCAAATTAACCTACATGCACATTTTTAAGATTTTTGTTTGATGACTGGAATACCTGGAGTAAAATACACACAGACATGGCAAGAAAGTGCAAACTCTACAGATAGATAGATATGAATGACACTGTATAATAGAAAGATAGATAGGGATGACACCATATAATAGATATGAATGACACTATATAATAGATAGATAGATAGATAGATAGATATTATTTAATAGTGAAATAGATATGACTGACACTATATAATAAATATGAATGAGACTATATAATAGATAAACAGAGAGAAAGGTACCATACTGTATTAGATAGATAGATAGATAGATAGATAGATAGATAGATAGATAGATAGATAGATAGATAGATAGATAGATAGATAGATAGATAGATAGATAGATAGATAGATAGATAGAGATAGTACTTTATTTGTCCATAGGGAAAAGCCAAGCAAAATGACACCTTTTATTGGCTAACTAGAAAGATTACAATATGCAAGCTTTCGAGGCAACTCAGGCCCCTTCTTCAGGCAAGATGTAATCATCTTGCCTGAAGAAGGGGCCTGAGTTGCCTCGAAAGCTTGCATATTGTAATCTTTCTAGTTAGCCAATAAAAGGTGTCATTTTGCTTGGCTTTTCTCTACATTCATAATGGCTAACACGGTACAGCACCTTTGTCCATAGGGGAAATTTAGGTTTTTGCAGAACCTCAAAAAAGCTGAACAAACAGGCATGCAATTTGAGACTGTGCCACTCAGTGTTTACTGCCAGTAAATAAAATTATGCTTTTTAAGTCTTGAATTTTTTAAGAGTATTTGTAATTATCATTTTCTTCTTCCAAAAAGGATCATGGTTTGTAGGACAGTTGCCAATCTCTAGTCAGCCAATCCATTTCACACATATGCCTACATGGAGATAGATTGCTAAACACAAATCTAAATGATCAGAGTAACTAATTAGCCTAACCTCCGTTTCTTTTAGATGTGGAGTACTCATAGAAAACCTACTGGGGCACAGGATTAATATGTAAATTGTTCTCAAGTCTGGAATTGAACCCGGGTCCTTAGAATTGTAAAGGATTGGAAGCTACTATTCCATCTGTATTCCTTTGATGATAATAACAATTATTATAAACTGTTTGATATGCTTTTGAGATTTAATGACAATAATAATAAACTGTTTGAGGTGTTTATTTAATAACCTTAGAATTTGTAAAGCACACTGCTTGTATAATGGCTTTGGGCAGGAAAATCAACAGCGCACATGTTGTGATCTGCTGCCACCCAGTGGTAACATAAAGTATAGCGGTGAGTGTGTGAAAAATATAAAGGCTCCTTGTGTCATTTGTACTCTTGTCCAAGTAATTTTCCTTTTCTCTCACTTGTAGTTTCCAAAGTTAATAGCTGCCAACAACCCATCAGCATTACTTAAAAAATAAGCTATGCTGAGAATACACAAGGTGGCAAATTAATTCTTAAAAGTTGTTACCTGTGTGGCTTTATCCAATTCACCTTGAAAACTAAAAAGCCTTTTTTGGTACTGGCAAGTAGCTAACATGAAAGTATTAAGATAAATGGGCAGCACAATGGTGCAGTGGTTAGTGGTGTAGTCTCACTGTCTTAGAAGTTGGGGTTCCCATTCCAGTCACTGGCTAAATGGAATTTGCAAGTTGTTCCTGTGTTTGCATGGGTTTTCTACCAGCACCCATTATATGTGCTAGGGTTACTGCTAGAATAGTCACAGAGCTCTGCAATCTAAAAATGGGTTAACTGGTTTAAATATGGAGAGATTGACAATTAAAAGAAATTATGTATGTAATAAACTCTCATAAAATATCACCACTCTAGCACAACAATCCAAAGAAATCCATCCATTATTACACTAACTTTGGCTGTAAGTACTGGAACATATTCTGTTAGCAATCAACCCTGGACAAAATGGCAGGCTATGACAAGACACAAACTCTGACACTCACTCATCCAAAGCCACTTTAGAGTCGCATATTAAACTAACCTGCATGTCATTGGCATATAAGATTTACATTTATATTTGCATTTATTTGCTTAGCAGACGCTTTTATCCCAAGTGAATTTCAAAACAGGTAAACAACTGAGCAACATTAGGCTAGGGCCAGTTTGTGCATCATGAAGATGAAGACTGGAGTATCAGAGAGAAATTTCACAGAGATATTGATACAGGGAGAAAGTGCAGGATCTGTACTGTCTTAGTCAGGATTCAAACAACACTGGAATCTTGAGCTCTGAGGCAGCTGTGCTATCCACTGAACCATTATGCCACCCATAAAGCCTAGTGTAGAAATAATAACTACTATCTTAACACCAGCCCAGTTATTCATTATACATAACCTTCACAAAAACATTCAAGCAGCAGGTCACAACCTGTACTCTTGATAAGAGTGCAAAAGAAATATATGCGCAGGCACAAAAGAATCAAAATGATACCCTGGTCTTGGTGCCACCTGGGCTTTTCATTTTTGTATTATGAGTTAATTTTCAGTAGTTGTCTATAAATCTCAAAAAAGCTTAACTGTACTCAAAATGTGACAACTCAGAATGTTTGTGTTGAATGGGATGTTGAACTATGGTTTGTGGTGCTTCTTCTCTGATTCACATGTTTGGGTTCAAATGCTACACCTAATTGCTGTCCATATGAAGCCAGAACATTGTACTTAATGTATGTTTGAGTTTTTCTCATGATACTCCTGTTTTCTTCCCACATCTGAAAGACATGCTTATCAGGTTGACTGACTAAACTCTAAATCAGGCTTGTGTGGCTTTATAGTAATTGGGTATCCTGCTTGAACTGGTGCTTCATTGAGAGTTATTTTCTACCTTGTACCTAGGGCTTCCAAAACTGTCTATGGCACAGTGATATAATGAATTGGATTAAGCTCATTTGAGAGTTTTATGTTATGTTAGAGTGCTGTTGTTCAAATGCCTTAACTACTAGAAAGAGCCTTGAGCACTGGAAATACATGCAGTATATAAATAAAATGTATTATTTTAGAACGGGCAAATGAAAACAGACTAATATTGTCACAGCTGTTAGCACACTTTGTTCATATTTCATCTCAAGGACCCACATTCATGTTAATCGTTTACTCTTCCATTTTTCCAAACCCATTATACTTGGAGCATGGGTGCAAGACAAGAAGAAAACCTTGGATGGGATGCCAGTCTAAATCAGAGGCCTTTCACAAACACACACAGTCACCAATTAGCCTATCATGCACATCTCTAAGAAGTGGGAGTACTGACAAGAAGTATATGTATGGTGTTCAGGTTAGTATTTTTCAGTCCTTCTCAAATACTTCCTCTTTTCCCACTTTTTTGTTCTTTTCTGGTCACATGAGTGTTATAATAAGTTATAGTATTAAAAATTCTCATCAGATTCACTGAGAAAACAGGTGATAGATATGCGTGTTCAGGTAAGTTCTACCTGTACAGGCTGATTAGGGGGAGTAGCATGAAGACCCCAAGTCAGATGAAAATAAATCCAGATAATAAAAATTAGAATAAACATTATGAATTTGTTTACTTCCCTGAAACACCACTAGAATCAGTTAATTTCCAGAAAAGCATATGAAAGGATAGACAAATTTTAAAAGAAATAAAATTTTAGCAAAACAAAGAATATACAATCCTGCTTCTAGTCTAGCACAGCACCTGTATCTGTTGATTCTTGTTGTGACTGCATTACTATTTAGATTTTTTATGTGATTTGGAAATGTTTCCGCACGTTTCTGTTGGTGTAAAGGTATGTTTTAAACTTGCGCTCGTTAGATCATCTTTATTGCTCTGCTAAAGTAAGTGATACCACTCCATGAAGAGAGGGGGCGACATTACTAATGGTCTCTTCTCTTTCTCCTGCAGATCTGAGAAGATGCCCAGTGAGATCACCTAATGCTGCCCACAGGACCCGGAGCACCACAAAAACAGAAACTCTGGAAGGTAGCATCTTGTTTTGACCCATATCTCATACGGATTGAACTTGTGCCTGAGGGAGAGTCAATTTGTTAGGGTTGGATACAGCTGTCCTTTACATTGTGCCAATTTACATCTTTTGTTTTTTTTTTGTTGTTCATTAAACATGGTTGTCCAGTTGGTGCCCCAATACTAATTTGTGGATCTTTATGGCCTATCTGCTTAGACAGAATAAATTCAGCGAATGTCATTTTCTTTATTTGAAGTCATTTTCTCTTAGTTGTAACTTTGTACCATTTTTTTTTTTTTGGTTATTTTCCTCACATTCGCATTTTTTTAATGGATGTAACCATTTTCAAAGTCCTGTTGCTATAATGTGAACAGAATTTGTCACTAGAAGTTGAGTTAGAAGTTGATGTCATCAGAGCAATGGTATATATACCTTAACATGTAAAGACACTGACTGTCAAAGTCTATGGAAATCATGACAATTTTTTCTAGCAGTCGATTTTATGTTTTGTTCTTTGACTTTGAGTTTTGAATCACCCTGTTACCACTTTGAGTCATGTGATGTTTGAATTTGGGTATGCAGAGCTGTGATTCACAGTAGTACTCAATGGGAAAGGGACACATTTGCAGAGTGTTTTGCGATTGGTTGCCAGTGACAGTTTAAGAAAACACCATAGCTCCATTATCACCTTTGTCAGTGATTCTCCAAGGGGAACAACACTCCTCACCGCCCGAAGAAGACCACTGGTGGCAGTTATCCAAGGGGACTCCACGGGAAGATGGTCACTGGTGATTCTGGATCTCGAAGACTGATAAAAGGCAAAATTGGGTCATTTAAGAACCATTGGTCTAGAGTAAAATGACTAGGCTTTTTCCAGGACTAAGCGGTATGAGTAATGACAAAAGATTGAAAGAACTGGACCTTTTCAATTTAAACAGACAGAGACTAAGAGGTGACATGATGGAAGTGTTTAAAACTATGTAGGGAATTAATACTGGTTGTTACACTGAAATAAGTTCTTCAACAAATAACACAGACATACAGTTGGAATGTTCTTAAGGGTTTAAATTAACAAATAGTGTGGAATAGAGTAGGACTTTAGGGGTCTTCAAATCTGGAAAATCTAGGTGAAATGGATTGGCAAGCGTTTCCGGCTAAGTGGCCTGTTCTTGTCAGTAATTTTACTAATGTTCTAAAAGCAACATCCGGGGGATAAACATAAACTTCAGGTGATGACTAGGTAAATCCCATTGTCAAGCAACAGCATATTGAACAAAATGCTTAAAAGTGAAGTTGCACTTGAGTGACAAACAAATAATGTGAATATTTTGATTGTAAAATTGTTCATCTGTAAATTGGAGTCATGAATAATTTGGAATATTGTTCACCACCTCATTGAAATTTTATGACAGGATTTCATCTACTTTTCTATAAATAGAGATGGCTGCTTTTTTAAGATAAATGCTACCAGTGGAATTCAAGCCATTGTATCAGACACAGGCAAGAAAACGCCAACAACTGTTGTATCCAGTATTCTTGTTCTTATGATATGCTGTTTTATAGTACAACAATAGCTATTTGTTTAAAACGGTGCAATAGACATTAATTGTCAAGTAATGTGCTATATTTTTCTAGTGTATGAGTATTCAGTCATTTACTGGCTTTTTAAGGTGTGTGTTTTTGGTTTAACAATAGGCTACCAGATAAAAGAAACTATTCTTCCCATCCTCTAATATTAACTGAAACAAAAAGTCTCCAGTCCTGTCTACTCTTTTGTTTTACAACAAGTAATACCTAATCCTGTAATTCTATTTCATTTTCATATATCTGCATTCATGTATATAAATTAAATTATATATACTTATATATAAATGCAGCTTTCCCCCAAATTACGTACAACTACTTACAAAAATTTGGATTTAAAAAGAAAGTCTTTTAATACCCTATTTCATTTTACAAACCACAATAAAGCTGGATTTTCACATATGCAAAGCCTGAGTCTGGCACTAACACCAGATCATCTTCACAATCATGTTTGGGTGGGACTGGATGCTTGAGCCTGGTGAGGCTGGATTATGAAGCGGGGATGGAAGTTGGTGACGTCTCAGTCATTCTCACTGCTGATGTTGCATGCATGTGTGTGGTCCAGTCAGTTTGTGTGTGTTGCTCATTGTGGCTCCAGAAAGATCATAAAAGAGTTGGGAAATTCATTGAATGTGAAATCTGAAGCGATAAAGCATAGGTTGAAAGCCAAACAAATGGTAAATGTTTCATTAGGGTTTGTTTTGGTGTGTAATATTATAATTTAACTAATTCTGTAAATTTTTGGTGTTACTTAAACAAAAATGGTGTTATGTTTTCTGTATATTTTGTTAATATTGTTCAGTTTATTTACTGTTTAGTTTCTATATATTTTGTGTTGTTCTGCTATGCTGCCTTTGTTGGTGAAAGCCCAAGAGGCGGGGCCATTCTGAAGTCATTGCTGAAGGGCCGCCCTCTGTCTATATACTGTTGGACTAGATGAGTTGTTATTTCATTAACATTTATAAAAAGTTATATTTTGTAATTATTGTTTTTCTATATTTTTAAATTAATTGCTTCTGTTTTTAACTTTCAGTTTTTAGATTACTTGGGAATTTGTTTATTGTGGTTTGCCTGTGTTTGACTTTTTTTTTGTTAGTTCTAAATACATTTCATTATTTATAAAGATTTTGTTTTGGACTTGTCACTCATGCCAAGAGGTTATATGGTTCCTCTCCTTTGTGGGACATTTATATGCATTTTTGGTATATTTATGGGATTAAAGATATTTTGAACTTTTGAAGACAGATTCCCATTTGGGCCTTTGTACTCTGAAGTCTGCTTATGGAATTTTGGAACAGGCCATCTTGAGATCTAGCCTGGTTTATGGATCTTTTTGAGGCCTCATGTGCACTCGCAATGTAACACCACAGAACACTTAAAATATTTTTCCTTTTAAGTGAAAGGTTATTATGTGTTCATATTATGAAAACTGCCAAATTGTGAATGTAAAGTTTGAAGTTAAATAGTTAGGTCAACAAGATTTCATTGTATGGACTGTGAAGACCTATATAAAGTTGTAAATGGTTGTTACAAAAAATACCAGACATGGTATAAGTGCCCTAAGGGATGGACAGGCACCCTGACTGGCATGAGGTGCGATTTCTGACACGAACGGGAGTCCATAATGAATGGGCACTATTTATTGAGGATGAGGCTTGACTATTGTCCCATTCAGGGTGAAATATTAATGGATGGACTTGGGGGAGATTGTCTGTCAAAGAGCAGTTTCTTCCTTACTACAAGACAATATTTACTGTACATATATATATTGTGGAGACCCGCCCAGGGCACAGATAGGCAAACACCGATGGTTTAATCACCAACACATGTTTATTCATATTTACACTTATGTACAATGCCGCACACAACCCAGTGCCCCTGCAACCCACTCCCTTAGTCCGGCCCTCTTCAATGTTCCGCCTTCCTTTACCGCCTCCACTCCTCTCCTCCAAGCTCTGTCTTCTTCCACCCGACTCCAGCTGACAAATGGAGGGAGGCGGCCCCTATTAAGTCCACCTGGACGTGGTCCAACTGCCTCCTGATGAGCATCCTGCGGCACTTCTGGTGTGGCGAAAGTGCCGCATGAGCACCCAGAAGCACTCCGGTTGTTCCTGGTTTTCCTTCCGCCAGCACCTCCGGGTGTGGTGGAAGTGCTGACATCCAGGGTTTCTCAGGAATCTGGGTGCCCCCAGGTGGTGACCACGGGCCCCTATAGGGTTGAGCTTCCATGCTCTGTTCCCATGGCCACCATAAAACCTCTAGTGGTCCGGAGGAGGTGTAGTCCCTCTCCTGGTCCTTCCAGGCGTCCCGGCTGGGTACTGCCCCCTGCCGCCTGCCACAATATATATATATAGTCACAAACTCGACCAAGAGCCATAGCAAGGTTTGGGGCAACCACCCGTATATTGTTTCCTGGCTGCAAAATTGCAAAATGATAGCACTGAAGTGCACAATTCAGAGGCCAAAATAGAACTGAAGGGATAGGGGAAAATTGGCGGCTTTTAAAGGCCAATACAGGAAATGACATCAGTGGGGTTGGAACCGGAAGGGTTTTCTACTCCGTAAGCTCGAGACTGGAAATGGCATCAGTGGGGCTGGACCTGGAAGGGTCTTTGTCCATAGGCTCAGACCCAGAAGTGACGTCAAAGGGGTCAGAAGCAGGCTTGACGTCATCAGGACCAGATGGTCTATAGACAAGCGAGAAAAAGAGTCAGTGCACTCTGCTACATCCTGGTCTGGCTCGGAGTTACCCTCATTCAAGCCCTTTAGTTGCCTCCCATGCACACTTGTGACAATATATAAAAAATTTTTATATATATATAAAAGCTGCTTATTCCAATTCTGGGTCATTTTGAGGTGAGCCTCTCCTGGCAGAATCAAGCCAGGATAGACGCTAACATCTGCAATGTTTGTACTCAACCTTGGGGTGGTGATTGATGACCAGGTGTTGTTCAAGGACCATGTCTACTGCAATTCTGTGTTAGCACGAGTAACAGCATGTCTCACACAGCATCTGTATATATGGAGACACTTGTGAGGTCCTATACTCTTTCTTGACCACTCAGGTCTGCTGACGAATGGCATCTGATCATGCTAAATCTCAGTCCAGACTCTTTACATCCCTAGCTTCTAGCTGGTGGAATGAGCTGCTCACCTCCTCATGAACTTGTGTTTCCCTCAATGTGTTTAAAAAGTGTTTGAATACTCTATTGTTTGGTGAATTTCTGTCTGACTGATATTAGCTGTAAGTTTTTTGTAACCTAAGAATTGTAACTCACTTATATTTTTGATTTGAGATAATCTGTTTGTAACTTTGTCCTATAACTCTTATTCCCAAACAGTCCACCAAACTGATGTTGACTTGATTATGTTGACCACTTTTGTAAGTCGCTTTGGATAAAAGTGTCTGCTAAGCAAATAAATATAAATGTAGATGTATGGAATGCCAGTCCGTCAGATGATACACTTAAGATAGCAGGCCAATTACCCTGTATATTTTTGAGATGCAAGGAGAGACCTTTTTATATATTGTTAAAAACACATTTAGTCTCTAGGTGCACTAGAGTTTAAATATACATATGAAACTAAAGTGTTACATGGAGGACCTTTTGTATAATTTTCTTTTAAATGTCAAAATAGACCAGTAATCCCATAAAATGTAAAAGTCAGTGCAGTAAAGGTCATAATTGGGAAGCATGCACATGCTTATATGCCTGAATATGTTAATCGGGACTGTCATATGTACATATCATATGATGTATTGATCATAACGTATAAATACCTCTCAGAAATTTTGTACAATGGAATATCCTTCTATCAGTAATTTTCATTCTGCATATAAAACAAGATGCATCTTTTCATGCTGCATTTGTAAAATATAATTTTTGGGTAATTACAAGAATTAATTTCCATTTCATTATTAAAAGCAATTTATTGCACTGTCACCTCAATCCCTCCCTTTGCCTCAGACAGAGCTCTGAATGCATACATAATGACCAAGACCCAGCGTCATTTTGTCTTTGTTAGATAGCCGAGGGAGCAAAGAGACCCACAGCATAATATCAAAGTCCAACAAGGTGCTAAAACAAAATTTAAGGGAGAATCATTATACTTGCTGTTATTAATATCTAGAGACCAGTATACACATGTCAATGAAAACATGCAAATATACATCAGAATATGTTGTGCAAATGGATTAAGCTACGTTAGCAACATTATCAGAACCTGTTTTTTTCACTACATGGGCTTGATGAGTTGGAGCCTAAGCTGGAAGGTTTGGGCATGAGGCAGAAGCCAACCCTGGAATGGGCACTGCTCCATCGCAAGAAAAGGTCAGATTCACTAACATTGTCATAATGCACCAGTTTAAGGTGCCCAGTCAAACTAACAGCAAAGTAATGAGGTGTGTGAGAGGAAAACAAGTGTAGTAAGTCAAAACCCATGAACATATGGGAGAGCAAAGGAACGACTTATTGGTCCAGAACAGGACAACACATGAGGTCACTATTTTTGAGTAAAACCTCTTGGTTGGTAATAAAAGCAGTTGTGCACTGCTAAGTAGCACTGGCACCACAAGATTTTCAGACTGTTTTTATCCATAGGTTTTAAGGATACTCAACAGGCACCCATACTGACCACTTCTTGACCATTTCGTACAAAGTTTCTTTCATTGTTAATAATAATAATAATAATACATTTTATTTAATGTTTTTACTAGTTACCTTTTGTGTCTGTTTTTACTATTGTACTACTGTTATTAGTCTGTGGGAGATATGCAAGTAGGAGCTTTACTGTGCTAGAGTTGTTGGTTATGAAGTTATGTTTAACTTATTGATAATGCCCTGTGACACATCCAGCTTAGTATTTTACAGCAACTCATTGAGAAAGGTAATGATCTATAGAAGGTTCAGACTGACCAGTAAATGCCACCCCAAAATGTTCTAAACATTCTTTGCTGGAGAAGCATTCTGGGATATGGCAAGTGCCAATGTCTAGTGCAGTATGTATTCTTTGATAAATCAGTCATTAATAGTCAGACATTTGTTCCACTTTCACCTTCAATTGTCTCTCCTTCCAAATGTCCTGTTGGGTATTGAGGTGGGCAAGACAAGTCATCTTAACCTTAAAAGCAGCCTCCAGATACTCCCCAGGACAGGCGGGAGATGTATGGTCTCCAGCTCATAAGCCTTGCCCGTTACATCCTATGTGGGAGGCACATTAGGGCATATTTTCTATACAGTACGTCCAAATCACCTCATCACAGAGCTCAGAAGCCATTAAGAAAGCTAACAGGATGTTATTGTAAAACACAATGTGTGGAGTACAATTGTATGACTGACAAACGAGGTCTAATCTGAAATAATATGTACAGATTTAATCTCCATACTACAAAAAAAAATGGCAGCACCAGAAAAAGTCTAGTGAAGAGCGACTTAGCTGCTCTTCCAATATTACCAGGTAAGAGTTATGAAGAAAAATTGAAGAAGCTGAACCTATTCATTTTAAGATACTAAGATGTGACACAATTGAATTGTTTTAAACTATAAAAGGAATTAGTACAGTATAGCCTGGTTGATAATTTAAAATAAATTAATTTGAACTCCAGGGTAACACAGTGGTGAAGTGATAGTGCTGCTGTCTAAGACTGGGGTTCATGTCATGGGCACCCCCCCGTTGGAGTTTGGATCTTCTTCCTTTGTCTGCCTGGGTTTTTCTCTGGGTGCTCCGGTTTCCTCCCATTGTCCAAAGATGTGCAGGTTAGGTGAATTGGCGATGTTAAATTGGCTCTAGTGTGTGTTTGGTGTGTGAGTGTGTTTGTGTTCAATCTGCAATAGAATGGAGCAGGATTTGTTCCTGCCTTGCACCCTATGCTAGCTTGGATTGGCTCCAGTACCTCTCTGTGATCCTGGTTTAGATTAAGCAGGTTAGAAAATTACATGACTAGAAAAAATAATTTGGTCTGCATTCCACAGAAAAAAGCACAGAGCAGCATTATACAAAGCCCTGAGAAGAGTGTTTAAGGTTAGGTTGACTCCAGGATGGCAAGGTATGAGCTATGAGGAAAGATTTAAAGAGTTAAATATTTTCAGTTTAAGAAAACGGAGACTAAGAGGTGATATGATTGAAGTTTTTAAAATGATGGAGGCACTTAGTACAGTGGATGCCAGCTGTTACTCTAAAATAAGTTCTTTAACAAGATCATGAGGACACAGATGGAAATTTATTAAGGGTAGGTTTCATACAAATATTGGAGAACCATGGACAAATAGAATAAATTACCAAGTACTGTATTGGAGAGTAGGACTTTAGGGACATTCAAAATTCAACTTGATGTTATATTGGAGAAATTACGTAGATAGATTTGGCAAGCTTTATTGGGCTGAATAGCCTGGTCTTGTCAAAATTTGTTGTAATGTTTTAATATTGCAGTAGTTCCTAAAAGACCCTCTTCATCTAGGTAAGAAGTAATTCTTCTCTAGAAGCATTGCCCTGTTGGAAGATGACTTCAAGCAAGCCAGTCACAAAAGGACATAAAATATGTGACCGTTTCTTATTGATGTATCCAGCTACCCCGAACATCCAACCAAGGTAAACGACAATTGTAACAATGGTCTCTAGCCCTCTTCTGACCTATGCATTTTGGAAATGCCCACATGGTACAATTATCACCATCAGTGCCATGTTTGAATCTATTTATGTTTTACCTTTAAAGGGAAACAGAAGTCATTATTGAACAGGAGTTTGCATTCTTCAAAATGAACAGCAATCTAGACACAGTTTGTGGTGGTGAGCTGTCAGTGCTAGACGTTGTAATGGATACTATGAGTAGAATATCACCACTGCATATATTCTGAGACATTGTTGTCAGTCCATGAAGGCATTCAAATCTCTGGTGATAGGGGAAATCTTTGAATTATGTGCTGTGATGGCCACTTAAATGATCCACCAGTACTCCTGTGGTGTGTTCATCAAGGTCACCTAAATCCATTCTAACTGGCATGAGAGCCTCCCAGAAGTCATCATGCCATTGTCAGTGTTGTGATATGTCAGGCAGACTACTAAGTCTCACCAAAGTCAAATATTCAGCCCCTAACAAGCAGATATGTTACATATATGACTGAGGAGTGCATCATCAAGAGATTCTTGGAGGGCTGCAGAAGCAGTGTAAGTGTCCTTAGATGGTTGTAATTCAACCCTGTAGAACACCCATGTAGTGTTTTTTTAGGGACTGATGAGAAAAAAGTGCTAAATGCAGAAAAATGTTAATGATTTCTAAGAATCCCATTAGTACAGGTCAGGTTTTGCTGTGTTTAGGATTCTTTTATATTTTCAGTGCAGTTTTGTATTATGATTAATAGTTATGATATATTTTCGGAGAAGTGTGATTACCAAAAGAGATATGGAATCAAAACTTTTAACAAAGGACGTACTTTGCTCACATAACAACCATATTGCTTCCAAACCTGTCCCAATGCCCTCTCCCCAGTCCTGTCTCCTGTCTTTTAAGCCACTTGTTTCTGTGTACAGAACAATGGCAGTGATAAATGAACACAAACCTGTAGCTCTGGGGGGTATTTTTCGTACGTGGATTACTCGTTTAGCCGGATGTAATTGTTGACGATTTGGCCTGATCCTGGGTCTGTCGGTTTTTCGAACGCTCTTGCTGGATGTGTTGTCATAGCAACACATCCTAATCCTCAAACCTGCTCGGAGCAGGTTTGTTCAATGTAAACAAGGATTAGCTCACACACTTAATCAGTGGCCATGCGTGGAATTCATTCAGTCATGACTTTGCCGTTCATGAATGAGCGACCAATTGATATCGGTGCGCAAATTATAAGAAGAGAATTTCATATAGAGAGGGGTTTGCTTGATCGGCAAGATCCTTTATTGCTCCCGGAGGAAATTCTTTTCAAAAGATACCACATTAGCCGAGGGGGAATATTGTACCTCAAAAATTTATTAGGACCTTATATTCGAAGTCAAACTCGGTGAAGTCGGGCTCTCACAACCACACAGACAGTAGGCATTGCTTTGAGGTTTTTTGCAAGCGGCACTTTTTTTATATACTGTAGGCGATGCGGAAAATCTATCTAAAAGTGTAGTTTGCCAGGCAATTCGTAAAGTCTGTTTGGCTATGAAAGATTTCCTTCGGGTTTTCATAGTGTTTCCTGGACACCTGCATGTGCAGACAATAAAAGAGGCGTTTCATGCCATTGCAGATAGGTAATACACAGGCAAAAACACCCACAGTTCCATAAAGAATCTCACAATCAGCCTAACATTCTCATTACCCAGGATTTCCAAATGTGATTGGGGCACATGGGACTGATCAGAGTGGTTTGATCAAACATTATTTGGAAAATGTACCTCTCCTCCTGATGAATAATCAGACACAGTGTCTTCATCAAATATTTGACCTTTGTCAATATCTCGTTGGTCAGACACAGGTTCAAGGGATATGACATTCCCTGCAACTGACCCAACAAAAAAAGACGGCTATATGGAACTTACATATAGCACACATTGAGGACAAATATATGCAATGACCATCCTTTACCTGAAATGAAGTGACCACTGCATCCTGCCACTGGTTCTGAGGAGGAGCTTCCCCCTGGAATGCCCTCAGAAACAGGGCGATGGACATTTTGAGATAGATAGATAGATAGATAGATAGATAGATAGATAGATAGATAGATAGATAGATAGATAGATAGATAGATAGATAGATAGATAGATAGATAGATAGATAGATAGATAGATAGATAGATACTTTATTAATCCCAAGGGGAAATTCACATACTCCAGCAGCACCTTACTGATACAAAAAACAATATTAAATTAAAGATTGATAATAATGCAGGTAAAAACAGACAATACCTTTATATAATGTTAACGTTTACCCCCCCGGGTGGAATTGAAGAGTTGCATAGTTTGGGGGAGGAACGATCTCCTCAGTCTGTCAGTGGAGCAGGACAGTGACAGCAGTCTGTCGCTGAAACTGCTTCTCTGTCTAGAGATGACACTGTTTAGTGGATGCAGTGGATTTTCCATAATTGATAGGAGCCTGCCAAGCGCCCGTCGCTCTGCCACAGATGTCAAACTGTCTAGCTCCATGCCAACAATAGAGCTTGCCTTCCTCACCAGTTTGTCCAGGCGTGAGGCGTCTTTCTTCTTAATGCTGCCTCCCCAGCACACCACCGCGTAGAAGAGGGCGCTCGCCACAACCGTCTGATAGAACATCTGCAGCATCTTATTGCAGATGTTGAAGGATGCCAGCCTTCTAAGGAAGTATAACCGGCTCTGTCCTTTCTTACACAGAGCATCAGTATTGGCAGTCCAGTCTAATTTATCATCCAGCTGCACTCCCAGGTATTTATAGGTCTGCACCATCTGCACACAGTCACCTCTGATGATCACGGGGTCCATGAGGGGTCTGGGCCTCCTAAAATCCACCACCAGCTCCTTGGTTTTGCTGGTGTTCAGGTGTAGGTGGTTTGAGTCGCACCATTTAACAAAGTCATTGATTAGGTCCCTATACTCCTCCTCCTGCCCACTCCTGATGCAGCCCACGACAGCAGTGTCATCAGCGAACTTTTGCACGTGGCAGGACTCCGAGTTGTGTTGGAAGTCCGATGTATATGGGCTGAACAGGATCGGAGAAAGTACAGTCCCCTGTGGCGCTCCTGTGCTGCTGACCACAATGTCAGACGTGCAGTTCCCAAGACGCACATACTGAGGTCTGTCTTTAAGATAGTCCACGATCCATGCCGCCAGGTATGAATCTACTCCCATCTCTGTCAGCTTGTCCCTAAGGAGCAGAGGTTGGATTGTGTTGAAGGCGCTAGAGAAGTCTAGAAACATAATTCTTACAACACCACTGTCTCTGTCCAAGTGAGAGAGGGATCGATGTAGCATATAGATGATGGCATCCTCTGCTCCCACCTTCTCCTGATATGCAAACTGCAGAGGGTCGAGGGTGTGTTGAACCTGTGGCCTCAGGTGGTGAAGCAGCAGCCTCTCCATGGTCTTCATCACATGTGATGTCAGAGCAACAGGCCGGAAGTCATTCAGCTCACTAGGACGTGATACCTTTGGGACTGGGGTGATACAAGATGTTTTCCAAAGCCTCGGGACTCTCCCCTGTTCCAGGCTCAGGTTGAAGATGCGCTGTAGAGGACCCCCCAGCTCTGATGCACAGACCTTCAGCAGTCGTGGCGATACTCCATCTGGACCCGCTGCTTTGCTGGCACAAAGTCTCCTCAGCTCTCTGCTCACTTGCGCTGTTGTAATTATGGATGGGGATGTCTCTCCTATGTTGGTATCAGCAGAAGGATGTGTGGAGGGTGCAGTACTCCGAGGTTAGAGTGAGAGTGGGTTAGGGTGGTCAAACCTGTTAAAGAAGATTGTTCATTTGGTTTGCTCTCTTCACGTCTCTCTCGATGGTGGTACCCCGCTTCGAGCTGCATCCAGTGATGATCTTCATCCCATCCCACACTTCCTTCATGCTGTTATTCTGCAACTTCTGCTCCAGCTTTCTCCTGTACTGCTCCTTCGCCGCCCTGAGCTGGACTCGGAGTTCCTTCTGCACGTGCTTGAGCTCATGCTGATCACCGTCTTTAAAAGCCCTTTTCTTCTGGTTCAAAAGGCCATTGATGTCACCTGTAATCCATGACTTGTTGTTAGCATAGCAGCGTACAGTTCTTACTGGAACTACAATGTCCATACAGAAGTTAATGTAGTCAGTAGTGCAGTCAAGAGTTGCTGGAGAGCCAACTCTTCTGCAGGGGTTAGGTCTGGACCGCGTGGACCTCCACCTGTTTTTTGCTTGTCTGCCTTCTTATTAGCTTTAAAATTAATGTTCTTTACATTATATATGATTCTTTATGTCAACAATTCTTTAAATAGTTGTATACCAATTTTTACCAGTTTGAAGTATATTCTTGTACTTCACTTTAACCTGTTCCTGTGTTCTCCTTGTGCTCATGTTTGATCTGGAATTATGACATATTAAATTATAATTAATCTGACACATAGGAAATGAAACGCTGCTTTCAGTAAGTACAATGCACACGCGTTTAATTTGTCGGCCACTTTTTGCCAGCCATCTTTTCTGGTTTGGGCTGCTTTTGCAGTGTTACCCCTTGTGCATATTAAATCTTGAAATCCTTCGAGTAACTAACTAACTCCCACACACACACACACACACACACACACACACACACACACAGTTTGTGTGAAAAAAAATGCGCCCGTTCTTTTGTCATTTTGTTACAAAACTTCCAAAAAGTTAAATGTTTAGAAACACTCAATAAGGGAACGCTAAATTGGGGTTCAGTTGTAAATTCTTTTTTTCAGGGAGGGGTTGTGTAAGGGAAAATACAAAAAAAGTGATTGAACCTTGTTAAACTAGGACACCCTGACTTCATTTGTACCAGCACATTCATGTTATATTATAATGAGATCATATATAACATTTAACTTTATATATTGTTCTCTGGTAATGGTTTACATATACAGTAAAAAGTCATATTTCTTTTACCTGACATTTGCTTAGGACTCTTAATATGTTTAACTAATTTGGGATATTACATAATGCTTAATGAAAAAATAAGTGCTTCTAGAATACATCTACAGTATTATCTGTATGCTGATTGTTGTGATTGAAATGCTTCGTAGTCATTATGTAAAGCAGGGGTGTCGATATCCTGTCTTGGAGGGCTGCAGTTGCTGCAGGTTTTCATTGTAACCATCTTCTTAATTAGTGACCAGTTTTTCCTGCTAATTAACTTCTTTTGCCTTAGTTTTAATTAACTTGACTCAGCCAAACAATAATGAGACACAAAACAAACCGCCACATGACCACATTGGCTGTCATTTAATGAAGACAAGAATCAATTCAGAGGACTGAATCCTTAAAAACAAGAGCTATTAAAATGAAGGGAAAAGGAGTTAATTAGCAGTGAAACCTGGTCATTGATTAGGAAAAGGGTTTGAATGAAAACCTGCTGCCACAGCGGCCCTCCAGGCCTGGAGTTTGACACCCCTGATGTAAAGGAAGCTACCTTATAAAGGAAGCTATTCTATTAGATTTCTTCAGTCTGCCATCTTGAATTAAACAAGAGCACATGTGACTTCACCAGCTGGTGTTAATAAAGGCATGGAACTATCATCATTTCTAGACAAGGGTTGCGGAGGAGGAGGATGGAGCCTATACCAGCAAGCATAGGACAGAAAGCAGGAGCAAACCCTGGACAGTCCATCACAGGGTGAACGTACACACACATCAAACACACACTAGGACCAATTTAGAGTTGCCAATCTACCTAACCTCCATGTCTTTGGAGAGTGGGAAGAAACCGGAGCACCTGGAGGAAATTCACACAGGCACAGGGAGAAAATGCAAACTCCACACAAGGAGAACCCAGGACACAAGCCCAGGTCTCCTCAATGCGAGGCAGCAGTGCTACCACTGTGCCACCAAGAATGGAAGTGTTTAGAGTTCATTTATAACAATGGCTCAAGACTCTTCTTTATTTACCAAGTATTTTCCCCACTTCCTTTATTGGAAATTTTGTGCTACACCAGTGTGTAGGGCTTGGCTTGGGGCAATCCTGTGGTCCCAGATCTGAAAAGAGGATAGGCCTTTTGTTTGAGGTTATGTGAGGCCTGCACCCTTTTTTGTGCTACTTTGTGACAGGATTCACTACAATCTGTTTTCTTACAGTGTCTAATATGGGGATGATTCTTTGCAACTAATTCCTGCACCAAGATGCAATTAAGAAAAAATACAAATAACCAAAATATTTGTGACGGATTGACATTTTCTTGTATGTCTCTGGGTCCTTTTCTTTTCATCTCTCATACCAAAGATAAGTTAACTGGAAACAGCACATTGCTAGTGTAGTGGGCTATGGCTCACCCTGACCTTGAACTAGATAAGGGGGTGAGAGGATGAAAGGTAAAATAGTCAGTAAGGACTAATCAATCCAAAATTGAACACTATGGCTATAAAGAAAGGATGAAAGGGATAAATCTTGAGATATTTCAAAGTACTATTAATATAAATAAAGCAATCATTTTATTTTGTAGAGACAGCAAAATATAGACATCAACAAACTAATTGATCAAAATGTGTATGACCTTGATTCTTACACTATATCATGACTTTTTATTGCCAAGAAGTACATACTATAGTTCTACTATAACTGTCCTGGGAATATGTTAGTACTGTTTAGTTTTAGAAGAAGCTAATTTCTCACATCCGGCTTTGTTTATACCACTAATTGCAGTCCCACTGTGCAGCTGTTTAAGTGCTAAAGGCCTTCCTGCTGCTGCTTGTGTACAAACAAAGGTTCACTTGATTGAATCAATTGTTATCGTCACAGAAAGGCCTTCTCATTAATCAGTGAGTATTTGCCAGTGATGTCATCAAGAACATAAGGGGTGGCGACTATTGCTTTTTCAATTTATCCCACCAGAGTAAGGCAATACATTTAAAAGAGCGTCATGGATGAATTAAATTAAACGGACTGCTATTTTTTCAATTAGTCACATCCATCTAGGATTGAATTTCATTAAATAATTCCCAGTGAAGGATGCATTTATAATAAAGAGTTGATGAAGGAAGAATTTTTTTAAGTGACTATGTCATGACAAAGCCCATAATGTTTCTGTGATGTTGGAAACTTAGATAAATATGAAGCTTACCTTTGTGCTTACCACGGGCAAATATTCAATGTGTGCTGTCCAATGTTCTCAATTAGAAAACTTGCGCATGTAATGAAAAGTCAGCAGTAAACACAGCTCTTCAATTTAAAAAAAATGGTAAAAGCAGAAATTGTAAATTTTGTGTAATTAATATCCTTTTACTTTGAGATGCAGTGCACACAATGTTCAGTCTGCTAGTGTGTTTTATTAATGGCTTATTGCCTTTTTAAAGATGGTAAATACCCAAAAATGATTTCATGTTTACAAAGCTGGTCAGGGTGGCTAGCTTAGGTAGCTATTTGCTAATTAAACCAATTATTAGTAATATATTTACGTGAAGTGTTTCTAATTACTGTGTACATACTGTACAATGTGCTTCAAAAAGAACTGAATTAATACGATACTCTAGTAAGTATAGTTTTATGCATAACAAAACATCAAGCACCAAATTACACACATAAGTACCAGCTTTTATATTCAAGTCTGTTTAGTTTCAAGTTGTCCATATGTGCACATCCAGCTACAGGTTGTAGAAAGTCTCAAGTCTAGCTTAAGACTCCAGCCAGGATTTAATGACTTCCTTAATTTAATTTTTCCAGTGGTAGTTTATATGCAGGGTCCATCGGCTGTGGGCAATCAACTGGTGGAGAGAGATTCGCTGATCTTGACTTTGCCGGTGATGCTGTGATCTTCGCTTAGTCAATGGAGGCTCTGACTGGGACTCTCAAGAGACTAAGCGAGGAGTCTGAGTGTCTGGGCTTGCGAGTGTCCTGGATAAAAATCAAGACACAGGCACTTTAATGACCTCTTGGGCACAGCCATCAACAGTGCATCTGTCTATGGAGAGAGTGACAACCTTGTTGAGAGGTTTACTTACCTCGGCAGTGACATTCATGTCTCTAGTGACTCTTTCTATGAAGTCAGTAGACAGATTGGGAGAGCATTGGGGGTCATGAGGTCGCTGGAAAGGGGTGTGTGACGCTCCCATTATTTCTGCAAAAAGATGAAGGTTCAAGTCTTTAGAGTCCTGGTGCTCCCTGTTTTGCTATATGGTTGTGAGACATGGATGCTATCCAGTGATCTGAGATGAAGACTGGATTCCCTTGGTACTGTGTCTCTCCGGAGAATCCTTGGGCAACACTGGGTTGACTTTGTGTTGACTGAGCGGTTGCTTACGGAGTCCCAAATGAGTCACATTACCTGCATTGTAAGGAATCGTCAATTACAGCACTACGGCCATATGCCACAATTCCCCAAGGGTGATTTGGCTCACAGGATCCTTATTGTTGAGGACCTGAACGGCTGGACCAGGCCAAGGGGACACCCATGTAACACCTGGCTGTGCCAGATAGATGGTCATTTCTGGAGGGTGGTGAGACTGAACTGTGTGTTTGCCTGAGGGGTTGCCAACTGGGATTCCAAGCTGTTTTATCATGTGGTTGGTGTGGCAATGTGTTGTACCAGTGCATGCTCCCTGACCTGACCTGTAGTTTATTTGTTGATACAGCTTTCCTAATCCTTTATTTGATACATATTTTTGTTGGTGCATCTTATATATAGTTTTATTTGATATTGATTTTGCACCATCATGGCAGATCATGTTGCACCATAGTGCAAGCAGCACATTGACATTTCTTGTCACACAGTCAAGTTACTTTCAGTCCCTCCTAAAGTTTTGGAATGGCAATACGCTGTAGGTATTTAGGTTTGAGATCAAAGAGTAAATATGAGATGTGTTAAGTTAAAGTGTTTATCAACCTTACTGGTGTGGTGACCCACTTTTTCACATGTAAGTGTCTTTGGGACCCACCATGGTGAATTCCCCCTTGGTAAACTGAGAGTGATCATGAATGGGTTTAATTGGGCAGAGGGGTAAAAAGAGTGACTGTTGGAGTGGCAACCCACTACCATTATAAACAATGACAATTCGCAACCCACATGCAGCAGCTTGCAAGTAGTATTTGAGAAACACTGGTATAGAAGATAGTAACTTTTAAGCAGACCGCTCAGTTTTTTAGGTGAGCAAAAGTATAGGAACATGTGACTGGAAGGTGTTTCTTGTTAGATTGTGTGAGACTTGCCCAGACACCACCAGTTTGAGACCACATCTTTATCAAGATACTTTTATTTTCTTCTCCACTCAACAACACTACTCACAGTCCTGCACACCAACACAGTGCCTCTAGCCCCAGTCTCCCTTCTCCTGGGCCTTCTCTCTCCTTGTCCCTGGGCCACCTGCACTCTCTCTCCAGGAGCTTCGTCCTGCTCCTGCTCCCGACTCCAGCTCTTTGATTGGAGGGAGGCGGCCCCCTTTATCCTCACCCGGATGAGCTCCAGGTGTTCTACCTGACGTCACGTCCTGGTGTGGCGGAAGCACCCGGAAAGCACCCGGAAGCACTCCGGGTGACCCTGGAAGGATCGTCCTCCATGGGTGTGGCGGAAGTGAATAAGTCCTGGGCTCCATGAGGTTCAGGGCACCCCCTGGCGGTGACCAGAGGCCCCAGCGGTCTTGAGCCTCCCTGCTCCCCTTCCGTGGACCTCTTCTACTCCAAGGCGGTTGCCCCCTCGTGGCCCGGAGGATAAATAAGCCATGACCTAGTCCTTCCAGGTGTCCCGGCCAGGTCTGACCCCCAGCCGCGTACCACAATTGTTTGTTCAAGCAATAAACAGCTTTGAATATGAACTCTTCATTTTAGCCTTGGGGTTCACCTGTGAAGATGGCATTTGCTGTTAAACAAGATGGACAAACATGACGACCAAAGATCTGTCTGTGGGAAAAAAGCAAGCATTTTGAGGTAAAATCAATCAGAGACATTGTACAAACAATGGGTATAGCCAATACAACAATTTAGAATGTCATGATATTAAACAGGTTGGCCAAGGAAAATGGCTGATGACTGACATACTGTGAGAGCCGTGAAGAAAAAACAAAAATAACAGTCTGTGAAATCACCAACAACCTCCAAAAGGCAGGGGTGAGGTATCACAACCCTCCATCTGAAGAAGACTTGGAGAGCAAAAATATAGAAAGGCCTCGCCACAGGAGTTTGCAAAAAAGCGAAGCGATGAGTCACAAAAGTTCTGGAACAAAGTTTTATGGACAAATGAAACCAAGATTGATCTGTGCCAAAGTAATGGAAAGGCCAAAGTGTGGAGAAAGACGGGATCTGCTCATGATCCAAAACAGTCTCACTGCTCTTTATTGATGGTGATAGCAGCAGAATTAATTCTGAAGTCTACAGAAACATTTTGTTTGTCGATATACAGGAGGAACTAATCAGGAGGAACTTCATCATGCAACAGGACAATGATCTCAAACACACCACCAAAGTCAACAAAGGACTTCATCAGGGGGAATAAGTGGACAGTTTCAGATTTGCCAAATCAATTCCCAGACCTTAACCCAAATGATTATGCCTTCTACGAGGAGAAGAAGAGGAGACTGAATGGGAAAAACCCGAAACAAACAACAACTTAAAGAGGCTAACAGCCTGGTAAAGCATAACAAAAGAAGAAAACAACCATTCGGTGATATCAGTGAGTTGCAGCATTGATTCAGTTATTGCAATGAATGGATATGCAACCACATCCATCCATCCATCCATTTTCCAACCCGCTGAATCCAAACACAGGGTCACGGGGGTCTGCTGGAGCCAATCCCAGCCAACACAGGGCACAAGGCAGGAACCAATCCCAGGCAGGGTGCCAACCCACCGCAGGACACACACAAACACACCCACACACCAAGCACACACTAGGGCCAATTTAGAATCGCCAATCCACCTAACCTGCATGTCTTTGGACTGTGGGAGGAAACCGGAGCGCCCGGAGGAAACCCACGCAGACACGGGGAGAACATGCAAACTCCACGCAGGGAGGACCCGGGAAGCGAACCCAGGTCCCCAGATCTCCAAACTGCGAGGCAGCAGCGCTACCCACTACGCCACCGTGCCGCCCATGCAACCACATATTAAGTGTTATTTATTATAATTTACCTTAAGAGTATCTGTTCTTATCCTTTTCCTCACCCAAAAACTAGACTGTTGCAAAAGGCTCTATCTTCTTTGTACTGTACTTTAACACATTTAGAGGTCAATAGCAGAAAATAAAAGCTGAAATTCTGAACTCTCAACTCATACTCATCTTATTAGAACATTAGAACAATCTAGACAAGAACAAGCCATTCAGCCCAACAAAGCTTGCCAGTCCTGCTCACTTAATTCTTCTAAAAAAACATCAACTTGAGTTTTGAAGGTCCCTAAAGTCTTACTGTCTACCACACTACTTGGTAGCTTATTCCAAGTGTTTGTGGTTCTCTGTGTAAAGAGAAATTTATCTTTAACAAGTTTTCATCTGTTTCCCTGTGTTCTTGATGAACTCATTTTAAAATAATAAATAAAGTGACACTGACATTTATCCACTGGACTAATTCCCCTCATAATTTTAAATACTTCCATCATGTCATCTCTTAATCTTCTTTAAACTGAAAAGGCCCTTCTCTTTCAATCTTTCTACATAATTCATCCCCTGTAGCCTTGGAATCAGCCTAGTTGCACTTCTCTGGACCTTTTCTAGTTAAATGGGTCTACAATCATAATTACACCAGCAAAGCAAGAGCGAGAGACATGTGTGGTTCCATTTGGATGACAGGCAAGAGAAGGATGGATCCACCATGAAGGCATCCTAGAACTTGGCTATAGAAAGTAACCTCATATATGGAAAGTAATCTCAGGGAAGGAACTGAAACATTGAAAAACATTAACATATCACATGATTAGATCATTATCCATTATTTTCAACTGAAAGCAAAAATGAAACTTAATGACAATTTATACGACCTTCATCACTCGTCTTTTTTCATTTCACTTCAACTCAGTTTATTCTCTTATAATATTCTTCACTAAGTACAGGCCAAAAGCACTAACATTCAAGTCAAGTTGGGGATCATGCACTGGTAGAGTGCATTGCTGCACCCACTACACGATGAAACAACTCAGCCTCCTGGTTGGCAACACCCCAGGCAAACACGCGGTCCAGTCCCACCCTCTAGAAATGACCCTCTATCTGTGGGCAACCCCTTGGCCTGGTCCAGCCACTCGGGTCCCCAACAATGAGGATCTTACAAGCTGGATCACGCTTGGGGAAACGTGCCACATGGCCATAGTGCCGTAACTGACACTCCCTCACAATGCAGGTAATGTGACTCATTCGGGACTCCATGAGCAACTGCTCATTCGACACAAAGTCAAACCAACAGTACCCAAGGATTTTCCGGAGAGACACAGTACCAAAGGAGTCCAGCCTTCATCTCAGGTCACTGGATAGCGTCCATATCTCATAACCATATAGCAAGACAGGAAGCACCAGGACTCTAAAGACTTGGGTCGTCGTCCTTTTGCATAGATATCGGGAGCGCCACACACCCCTTTCCAGATACCTCTTGACCCCCCCATGCCCTTCCAATCCATCTACTGACTTCATAGAAAGAGTCACCAGAGACATGAATGTCACTGCCAAAGTAAGTAAACCTCTCTACAAGGTCGACACTAACATTGATTTACAAATTTTAACAGTAAAAGTACATGACATTTTAATTGTAAATGACAAAGTAAACATATGGTAAAACAGAAATGGATCTTATTTAAAGGAATACTATTCAAAGTACCCGGTGTTGCCTGGGTGTATTTTTAGAATAGGTTAAGGAAAGACAGAAAAGGTTTATGTGTTTTTAAAATAGTGACCCTGTTGTTATTTCTGGTTGTTCCATCCATCATCCTCATTGCCCTTCTATCAATGTCTCTGTTGTTGTGAGTCAGGAATTTGTTCTTTTTGAGTCTGATTGGATTGCAGAATTGCGGTAACTCCTTGTTGGGTTGTAACCATGAATGCTCTCATGTTTGACTCATTCTCCCGGCTTAAATTATGAAGAAAAGCTGACAAAACAAAAGTTAAACAACAGCCCTTTCATTCTCCTTTGTGTTGCACCATACTTCCAATCTCGATCAGGCCTCACCCAACAGCTCTCCTTTTTATATTACAGTAAATAGAAGCACCACACGGCATTACCCAGGCAAGTAATGTTAAGCTCTGGTTATTTTGTTTGCTAGTCTGGCTTCAGCCTGTTTGGATGTTTCACTTGCTCTGAGCCAGCAGGTGGCACTGGTATGCAAACTGTAGCATGCATAAAAAAAAACACTGGGACCCCCAGGGTCAAAATTTTGTGCTTCAAAGTAGTCTGTCTTTTCCATAGTAGTCCATATGGTCCTAGAGAGAGTAACTATGCAAAATTTGGTTCAGATCAGTCAAAGGGTTAGGATTGTATAGGAAACATACAGACAGGCAGATATATTCTTTTATATATACACTCACCGGCCACTTTATGAGGTACACATTGCCAGTACAGGACTGGACACCCATTTCCCTTCAGAACTGCCATAAGTCTTTGTGGCACATAATCCAACAAGGTTGGATCAGCAGAAATCAAGACTCACCAGACCAGGCAAAGTTTTTCCAATCTTCTGTTGTCCAATTTTAATTAGCCTGTGTGAATTTTAGCCTCAGTTACCTGTTCTTAGCTGACAGCAGTGGCACCTGGGGTGGTCTCCTGCTGCTGTAGCCCATCTGCTTTAAGATTCAACATGTTTTTCGTGCAGAAATGGTTGTACAAGTGGTTATTTGAGTTACGGTTGCTTTTCTATCAGCTTGAACCACTCTGGCCATTCTCTTCTGACCTCTGAGATCAACAAGGCATTTTTGCCCAGAGAACAGCTGCTCATCGGATATTTTTCCTTTTTTGGACCATTTTCTGTAAACTCCAGATGGTTGTACATGAAAATTCCAGTAGATCAGCAGTTTCTCAAATACTCACAAAGGGCCGTTTGGCATCAATAATCATGCCACATTCAAAGTCACCTAAATCACCTTTCTTCTCCATTCTGATGTTCGGTTAAAACTTCAGCAGGTCGTCAAAACAATGTCTACATGCCTAAATGCATTGAGTTGCTGCCATGTTATTGTCTGATTAAATATTTGCGTTAACAAGCAGTTGATCAGGTGTCCCTAATAAAGGGTCAGGTGAGAGTATACAGATTACACCAAAAATGATACTTTATTACTATGTTACTTACCCCCTTGTGGTTTGTAGTGATGGCCTAGAAATAATTTTAAATTTTTGTTTTCATTAAGAGTGGTGATAACAATGTTTTTGGTAGAATGGGCATCTATGCAAACAACCTTGAGCAACAGCAAACAATATCAAAAAATGTCAATGAAAAATTTCATGTTACTTGTGATGCATAATTCACATGTCAAGTCATACAGTCGTACTCATATAAAGTCACACTCTCATTCATTGGTCCACAGTACTGCTTTCAGACCAAAACTCAACCCTACCCAATGCACTTGCTATTTTCATGGAAATATTAATCTAACAATATTTTACCAAAAAAATGAATGTGTTTTCCACGTAGTGAGTGTGCAACTGGATGACTTAACATTTGGTGCCTCAAGTAATGTGATCTTTTTTCAGGAAGTTTTTCATATTGTTTGCTATTATTCTCTGTCGTCGGCCTAAAAAGACATCCATTCTATCAGAAATGTTGCTATCTCCATTCTTCATGAAAACGTGAAATTAAAAATGTTTCTCAGCTATCACTTCAAGCCACATGAGGTAAGTAACATATTAAAATACTACAGTTTAACTTCCAAGTAAATGGACGTTTGGTAATAGGGTCAAAAATTCACTATCAAGTTCAGATTTTAAAGTTCAAAACATTGAGAAAAGTTGTTTTTAACATGGTGTGGCAAACTGAAATTGATTTTCTTGTGTTAACATTACAGTTTTTTGGGCGGAGTATTCCTTTAAGTAAAAGCATGCTTATACAAACCCCTTTTAGCATACGAAGGAAGATACGGACGTTTAAAAATAGGGAAGAGGAAATCAAAAAGTCCAGCTAATGGCAATCCTGGAGAAACAACTTTTCTTGGTTATTAAGTTATAACTGGCAAAGACTCACTTCTGATAATCTAGTCCAGGTGGCCACACTCTGTCTTGGGGCCCTTCTGTAATTTGATAAGCACACTCTTTAAAACATCTTAAGGTTCCCTCTGAAGTAAATGCTGACAAGGCAATGACAAACAATAGACAGTTGGGCACAAAGCTGGAACCTTCACAAAATTAGAATATTAGAATATTAGAACACTCTAGACGAGAGCAGGCCATTCAGCCCAACAAAGCTCGCCAGTACTATCCACTTATTTCTTCCAAGAAAACATCAAGTCGAGTTTTGAAAGACCCTAACGTCTTACTGTCTACCACACTACTTGGTAGCTTATTCCAAGTTTCAATCTTTCTTTGTGTAAAGAAAAACTTCCTAATGTTTGTGCGAAATTTACCCTTAAAGACTGAATATAAGTAAGTTATCAGATATACTCATGCACACATCCCCTCAGTCCTGTTCTGCCTTTTACAGTAATCTGATAGCATGATACAGGACACTGAAGGAAACCAAAGACACAGACATGGGGAGAGAAAAGTTCACAAAAACAGTGACCATGCAAGAACCTGAGCTGAATTCCTTGGAGTTGTAAGTCAGCCACATTCAACTTGGGCTCACCCTAATTTCAAGGCACACATGTTAAAAATGAAGCCATGCTTATTATAGGTACACATTTTAACCAACAAAAGCAACTCAAAGTGATATTTTAAAAAGAGAATACAGGAGACGAACAAAAGATAAACATGTGCATGGCTACTTCCTGCAGCTTATGATAAAAGGCTAAAAATGGAAAAAACCTAAATTCAGTGAAAGTACATTGAAAAATGTAAGCCATTGGTATTCAATTTGAATTTTTAAATAATCAAAGAAAATGAAACAAAGAAAATCCATGCTGGGTAGAAAACAATTTCTCTTTGTCTCTACAATCAAAAACTGGGAGGGACTGCTAATTATAGACTCAGAAAAGATTAATGAATGCTTCACACCTGCCTACTACAAAATAAATAAATAAATAGAACCTGTATTTCTGATGCAATGAAACCTGCAACTGAAATGCTCAAATCTATTGTTAAGTCCTAAACACTGCAGAGTTTAGGAGGCTGCTTGAATATTTAATTAATGTGAAGTTTTTTTTTTGTTGGAAGAATATTTAAAAGTAATTTGAACAATTTTACCCTTTGGCATAGTAACTCAAGGTTACAGAGACATGGCTTACTTGGAGGAAAATATTCCTAAATTCTGTATCAATGCTCGTATTTACACAAACACAAGTGAAACAATTGAAAGAAAAAAACACATTCAGTCCTTTGAATTCTTTCAGATGAGTTCTCTGTGGGTACACTGTTATCACTAAGATAAGCCAAAGCACAAACGTCATTGATATTTTAGAAAACTGGGCATCTTTGGTCCACTCTGTAATTAGTACAGAAAACCTTCATACAAAAAAATATGAAATTAAATGCTTAGGATTAAAGAAAAAAAACTAAAGAAAATGTCTAGGATTGTAACCTCATGTGTCTAGTTTCTGAAAGAGTTGCTCATCACACCCTGCTACCTGAGGGTGGTTCTCTAAGGATGACTGAGTCGGATTTTGAGGCTGTGGAAAGGCAAAAGCGTAACTTTAACAGGTGAAAGTAGCACCCTTTGAGTTTCTTCACATTTCACGGTTAGCTTATGTTGCTATGACAGGGCAAGCTGAAGCAATGCAATGTATATACATAGAAGTGTAACTGACAAAATAGGGGGTACACTTTAGTAAATGAGGGATACAAAATCATATTAAAAACTGATACTTGGATGTATTATTTGGGGTGGATCTCTAAATTATGAGTGAGTTAAGGTGCACATTTTGAGTTATGCCCATTGAAGACCTGACATCATGTCAAGTGCTGGTTATTGCCCTGCAATCTGATATGACTATAATAAGAACAAGAATATTTATGTTTATAGCACATTTTCATACAAAATACGTAGCCTAAAGTGTTTTACAAGATGTTAAAAAAATACTTACAAAAAAAAATACAAATTAAAATTAGATGAGAATAATAATGAATAAATAGATAACATACAACAAATAAACAATGCATTCTTAAATAAAATAGATATATAATTAAGAGAAGTATAGTCTTTAAATATAGGATTGTTTTTTTAAGTCTCTAAATGCAAGTCCAATCTAAAGGTCAGATTGCAAGGGTGGACAGAACAAATAAAAAAAAAAATCCAGTAAAGCTGGAGACAAAAACAAAATATGTAGGGGTTCCAGGCCAAGAGACCACCTAGTCCCTATTAGGCATTCTACCTAAGATATTGTTGTTTTTTGGTTTTGTCTTAGAGGTTTTAATGCAGTGTGTCTTATGGCAAGTTAGGGTATCTGTTTTCATTCAAACATCACAGGCGGCTGCACAGGACTCTGATCAGGTGGAAGAACCAAAAAAAACAGAAAAAGGTAAAGATTAGTAATGATTGCAGATTCTTTGTTGAGTATGATAATTCTATACATATTTTGTTTTTTAAAAGTAGATTTAAAATGTAGCTACAAAAAAGAATGAGCTGCAACCATAGAAAAAATAGATTTATAGAAGGATAAATTAATTATATATACTGGGCTATTCAAAATGAAAGGGCAGATTTCAAAAATTTATTTTAAACAAATTGTATAAGACAGAAACACATTCCGCACACCACTAGATAAAGGAAAGTTCAAAGTTTAAAAGCCCGCCTAAATGTACCATTTAATGCCACTGAGCACTGTTTCTCAATTATAGTAAAACAACAACACAAGAGAAATCATTTTGCGTGCTGAAATTTGCGAAGTGTGAGTCCATTGTTCAAGTGCAACGTTCCGCCAACGGTTCAACAAACAGCTGCCTCATCATAAGCAAATTTATGAGTGGCATAAAAAATTTGTAGAAGTAGGTTGCACTGTTCGTCCACACATATCAGATGAAAATGTCGAGCGTATTCGAGGTGTGCTCGAATGGAGCCCTAGGACATCCACATCATGGGCAAGAGTTTTGATATTTGTCGCGATACACATGGTGCTCATGTTGATTGCATGTAACCTCAAGAACCACAGGACCAAACTTTGAACTTTCCTCTGTCCAGTGATGTGCAGAATGTGTTTCTGTCTTATACAGTTTGTTTGAAATAAATTTTTGAAATCTGCTCTTTAATTTTGAATAGCCCTGTATTGTGAGCGAGTGCAGTAATGAAAGATTTAAAGACTGAGAATTTTTGGGTCACTAGCCGGGTTATCTCCTTTATTCTCTAAGGACAAGGAAAAAATAAGACGCAAAGCAACAAAAATAGCACATCTTGGTGCTTATCCCATCATGGGGTTTTGAAAAAGGTTTACGGCAGTCCGGCTTTGAATAAGCTCCAAAAATGACACCTACTTCTGGGATACCTGGAATATATATTGGCTGGAAAGGAAGGGGCAGAGCTACTTGCCTTTACCTGACTGATTCTCAGTATTTTAAGGGAAAAAAGAGATGACAGTGTTAGCGGCAGTGCCCCCTCACGCCCCGGGGGGTTATTACATGCCTTGAAAGAAGCTGTGTGACTAGATATATATATATATATATGGGGTGGGAATAAGTCGATTTACAGATGTTTGTATGGAAAAAGACACACAGGTTATGATTATTACAATAGTTTTAATAACTCAACAGCTTTATTAATTTTATTAACTTAACACTGTCACAACGGAACTTTGCACAATCTCGTAAGTGCTGAAATTTTTGGCCGTGAACTCACAACTAAAAACCTATATATATATATATATATACATATATACATACATACATACATATGTATACTGTATATATATATTTACATTATATAATAAAGAAATTAGTAAAACAATGAAGGAAAATAAAGAGGGAAAACAAAGTAGCAACAGAACAGTCAAAAGTAGCAAACTGTGCCACTTGGCCTTGATAAACAATAATTAGTCTCCTATTCATCAGGTAGTCGTTTTTGGTTACCTGTCGATGATAGTCCAAATCCTCCTTACCTTCCTCACTTTCTTCTTTTCTCCCTTTCTCCTGCTAGATGATTCTTTGTCAACCTTCTATCCAACTTAAAATTCACAGGTAACAGTGTCAGTTATAACATACTGGACCTCCCTGCTTCCATCTTTCCCACCACTTCTGTTCGGAGCCTTATAAAAAGCGGATGTCCCTGGAAGGAGGTGTTGCTTTTGGACCTGAGCCTGCTACAAGATGACGCTCCCAACCTGACCTGCTCCAAATGAGTTACCCTTAAGAGATTAGCCTGCTGAGACACAGAAAGATGGCTGCTGATTGCCCTTGTTTTGTTTTGTTTATGTGGCACCATCATGCACTTGTTTTCCTTTGCTACAGATTAAATGGGGTGGCCAAATTGACTCCCTAACATTTCCCCTGGACTTTTCTGATTTAGTCAGGCAATTATATATGGGTTGTCAGTTTTTGTATCTTGGTTTACTTTCTTGTATCTGAGTAACATTGCCATATGTTTTTTTGTACTTTTCTGCCTCAAACAAAATTTCCTCTGGGAAAATAGTGAATTTCCCCTTGGGGATTAATAAAGTATCTATCTATCTATCTATCTATCTATCTATCTATCTATCTATCTATCTATCTATCTATCTATCTATCTATCTATCTATCTATCTATCTAGTCTACCTAACCTAGTACAGGTATTCATCATACATATAACTGGAGGCTCAGGCTCCCCATGACCCTTAACTAAAGTAGGTAGATTTAAGAATATTATTTAACACAATTTTAAACAAAGATTTATTGTGGCACTGTTTCTAAACATCATACAGTACTGTATATCAAGTTAACAGAATGTAATTAGCATTAAATCTAATTTAGTTTTAGGTGATGAAGAGAATTAATCCACTATCCATCCATCCTTTTTCCAACCCGCTGAATCTGAACATAGGGTCATGGGGGTCTGCTGGAGCCAATCCCAGCCAACACAGGGCACAAGGCAGGAACCAATCCTGGGCAGGGTGCCAACCCACCACAGATTAATCCACTAATAGTGCAAAAATACAGAATCTTCACTGGATTCAACACTAAACAGCTACTACACAAATGCCTGCAGGCCTTCACCCCTAAAGCAGAACATAACCAGGTTGGGCCTCATTCCCTGTTTGCAATAATTTACGTACATTTTTTGGTACACAGATCCATTCATACTCTAGAATACTCATTTTTTACTTGAATAAACAACATGGTTCACAAACAAGCTCCCATCACCCCCAACACACATACTTTCTCAGCATCCCTGGGGACCCTCGCAGAGAATTGAAAATCTCAAAGCCAGAATTCAAATTTCAGTTCCCATGGTAACCGCCTCCGCTGCGAGTTGTTGCTATGAGACGCTCATTTTAGCATATGCATATGCGTTTTTTTTATAGTTAACATTGTATCGTTAATGATACCTCATGCTAGCTGGAAAAAATATTCGCCAGCGTCATTTAATCTGATTACGCTCAATCACAGGCAAAGCGCGTTTCAGAAGACAGAGCGTGTTTAGCAAGTTTGTCCTCAAAGGGCTTCCGTACGTCTTGTTTTCCCAGTCACATGACACGCTGACACGTGCTTGGCCAGTGTTTACGAGAAGTGATGACGGGTAGCGGACTGTAGTCCTGAAGCAGCGAATGTCTTAAAGGGGTTTTAGAAAGGGGTTTGATTTTAGCTTGCGCAGCGATAACTTAATCTGTACAGGTACATTTTTCATTTACTTTCCAGTTAACTAGTTGAAAGTATATGCCTGTGCTACTGTTTAAACTGTGGAAAATGTTTAATAGCAATGCCTGCATTGTGCGAATGGATGATCTGGTTTATATTTTCAAACAAACTGTACGTTATGGGCCCTCTTTTATATATCAAATAGTATTACAATGCAGTATTAAGATGATAAATTGGACTAAAAAAACAAATGAAATTAGGATGTCAAGAATCAACAAGAGTGCGCGGTAGAAATTGGGAAGTCAGTTGTGCCCGATGCTGTCTTTATTGATTCCGTCCTGCACCGAGCTATACTGAGTTATGCCATTTTCAGATTAGATCAGAGTAAGTCACATTTAGCGGCAAAATATGCTCTCTTACAAGGAATCTTACAATGTTTTTTTGATGCAGGCATACACATTGTTAATAAGTATAAATCGGTGATACAAGGATTAGAATGTTGACATGTTCATAAAAAGTGCAAGGTAGTGCAAGAAATGCTGATTTAAGCCTTAGCTAAATATAAGAATATTGTAATGTATTTTTTGCTCGCCAGACTGAACAAAGACAGTTAAATTATCCATTTGCGAGCTTAGTGGCCTGTGAAAAGAATATGTTCTTAAATCTGCCATTCTGTAGCTTGGTTTTTGAGACTATAACACCTAGCAGGTGGGAAAAGCTCAAAGATGCTATAGCCTGGATGTGAGGGGTCGGTGGTAATTTTCTCTGCGCACTTCATGAATCTGGAATAGTACACATCCCATAAGGTGGGAAAACTGGTGCTAGTGATTTTTTCAGCAGGCCTGACTATTCGTTGTAGCTCATTCTTGTCATATTTAGATGCAGATCCAAACCGCACCTTGATGGATGAGCTGAGAACAGACCCAATGATTGTTGTGTAGAACTGAACCAGCAGCTGTTGTGGTAGATTGAACTCCTTCAGCTGTCACAGGACGTCCATTCACTGCTGTGCGTTTTTAATGATGGATTCAGTGTTGCTGTTTCATGTCAATCCCGAGTAATTATAGATCCCAGAAACGTGAGAGTTTCCACAAAAGACACATTATTGTTAAATATGGAGAAGGAGATAATAATAATAAATTAGTAAAGTCCACTGTCATCCTCACAGTTTTGAGCACGTTTAACTCCAGATTGTTCTGACCACACCGAAGGGCCAGCAGCTCAATTTTCCCATCTGTATGCCAGCTTGTCACCATTGTTATCAGTATGTAGACTTGTCACCATTTTTATTGAGTCCAAAGATGGTTGTGTCATCCGCATATTTGAGGAGTTTGACATAGGCGTTCTTCTTGGTGCAGTCATTAGTATAGATGGAGAAGAGCACTGGGAGAACACAAATTCCTGGGGGCACACCAGTGCTGGTTGTATGGGAGCTAGAGGTGAGTTTTCCCCAATCGCCAGATAGGTGGAGGCAGGGACAGAAAGCTGGGTGAGTTTACAATGGAGGAGTTCAAGGGTGACTGTTAAACACTGAGCTGAAGTCCACAAACTGTATCCTTGCATAGGTCCCTGGGTTGTTAAGATGTTGTGGGATGTAGAGCAGACTCATACTGACTGCATCATCCACTAACCTGTTTGCTTGGTAGGCAGACTGAAGGTGGTCCAACAGAGGAACTGTGATTTCCTTCACGTGAGATAATCAGCAGCCTCTTAAAGGTTTTTATAACCACAGATATCAAAGCCTGTAGTTATTCAGTCCTATTCTAGGCTTGGTGTGATTGTGGCTTGTTTGAAGCACATGGGAACTTCACACAGCACTACTGATTTGTTGAAAATCCATCTGAAGACAGGCCAGTTGATCAACACAGATTTTCAAGCAGGAGGGTGAGACACTGTCTGGGCCTGCTGTTTTCTTGGTTTGTTGTCTCTTGAAGTGCCGAAACAAATACTCTTCACAGATGTTTAGTGCAGATTGGATAGTATCTGGTGTTGGGCAGACAGTCATGTATGTTCGTAGTATGTACTAGGTGAGGTTAAACCTTGTTTTTTTGTGATGTTTGCTGAAGTTTTAGAAAAGCTGTAATAAATAATGGTCTGGTACAGCAAATATCATGGACTCAGTGCTGAAAGAGTAAACAAAGAAAGCACTAATAAAGGGATTTTTTTTATTTAAAGTTAAACCACATTTGGAAATCTTGGAGATTAGAAACCTCCAGAGTAACGTGAATGCTTACTTAGAATTGAGGGGTGATATGGTGGTGCAGTGGTTAGTGCTGCTACCTCCCAGCTTTAGAGTCCCAGGTTTAAAAAAGAACTCACATTGGGCACTATCTGTTTGGAATTTGCACATTCTTTCTGAATCAGTGTGACATTTTCTCTGGTTAATAATTAGCAACTCTGAATTGGCGAAGTATATGTGTAAATATGTAAGAGTGCATAAAGAAGCCCAACATTAAAAGACTGTAGTTGTCTCACACAGATTGTTTATGCAGGGTTAGCAGTGTAGACAGATTGCGAGGTTGTTAATGTTAACACTGTATACGTTAACAGGTGAGATTTATAGATTTGTATCTAATAAGAGGTCATTAAAATTTGAAATTGAGCTCAATTAATTCTTAGTGGGAAAGTTCTTTATGCTGCACTGATTATAAAATTTCATTCAGAATACATATTTAAAGAGTATGATGATAATAAAAAATTAAGGAAATGATGATATATGTTAAAAGTATTTATGGTAGTATCGAGACACTAAAAACAAAACACAAAGCAAAACCACAAAAAAATCATAATTCCCTGTAACACACTCTAGCAATACAGCAGCAAATCACTCAACAGAAGATTTTACAATGCTGTCAATTGCATTGTTAAAAAAAATAGAATCAAATACAATAACTTATAGTTTATTAACTTGTTAAGAAACTTAGCTAGCTGGGCCAGACATTTTCAGTGGCTGACAAGCAGCAGGTAATGACAGATTTTAAACCAACACAAATTAATGCATTGAAAAACAAATAATGTTTATTCATGGATTCTTTGTTAAATTTGGTCACATCTGACACAGGAACATCAAAAAGTATATTAAAAAGTAAAAAACCTATAACTGAACAGAATCTGAGGTAGTAGCATACTTTTTTTTCCACTTTTGAAATACAGAAATAAACTTTTTGGTCATATCTAACCTAGGCACATCTCAAAATGCATAAATACAAAATAATAACATTTGTTTCCCTTTAAAAAAAATAAATATTTTGGTCATATAATAATAAGAACTACTACTACTTAAAGCACTTTGCATCCCATGTGGAATGCAAACACGTGGTCTTTTTAATGCAAGGTAGCAGTGCTACGATTGCACCACTGCATATATATGAGCCAGTTACATCAAAAAGTGCATTTAACAGTATAAAAAATCAAGAGTGATCTCCCCTAGACTTTCTCGTATGCTCAGATATGGAGATGGATATTTGAGGAGTAAACTGCAAGACAATGATTATATTTTTATATTATGTACATTAAAGAACCATCAACAACAAATCAAATAAATTAATAATATATGGAACAGTTATTATAAAAGTAAAGTTGAATAAATCTGACTCTTCAGCTGCATGAATGAACGGTAAAGTACCCTATACTCCGTATACGAGAAAGTAAAAAAAAAGAACTATTAGCGCTATCAAAGCTATCAGTGCACAAACCCATAGCAAGTGATAACAGTAAGTAACGCACGTGAATACAACGTCTACAGCACACTGAGGGAACATAGGTTTGTTTTAAATCACCACATGTGTGTTGATACTGTGATGTGTCTTGCTACAGCATGGGCTGTGTTTGAGTCTTGGGGGGGAAAGCACTTTGTGAGGGCTCAGGCCAAATACCCAATAGAGAACTGAGTGCCATGATAAGGGTGAGATGGGGAGTGAATGGTTAAAGAGCAGGAAGAGATTCCCTTAGAGAAGTGGCTCCTTTGACAGGTCATCACAGTATCATAGAATACTACCACTTCTAGACACACAACAACGTGCTGCATTGTGGGTTGAATGTTGCTAGGTTACATGGAGTACTGCATTCGTGGTCTGTACTACTGTAAGAATTTCTGAAGGCTCACAGAGTGTGTTTCTGGCGGGTCCACTGACCACTCAGAAGTTGCTTCTGGGCTGCATGTGGCCCGTAGGTCGTCATTTGAATAGGTTGAGTAAAATATACAGGAAATTGAATCAGATGAACAACTTAAATAATATTTAATCTGAAACTAAACACATTGGGTCAAATGAAGTAAACAAGCTGCATAGACAGACATTTTGGTATGGGGTGGCTTGATGCCTCTCTGCATGTTGACCTTTACAGATCTTTTGTGTTGTGTTTGTGTGTGTTCATTTCTTTTTCTTCATCATCATCCATGTGGTTTGGTAGGGTGGACAAGCTGTTGGCTATCTTCACTTATACATTTCTTTGACTGTGTGTATGTGTGTGTGTGTGTGTACATATATACTGTATGTATTAAATAAATTATGTATCTGATAAACTGCTTTAGCAAACATTTTGCAAATAAGTAGGCCTGGCCCTACAACTAAACAGAGCAGACTGCAAAAATCCCATTTAAATTAAACAATTCCTATGGCATATATCATTGGGCTAGGTTTTTTAGATAAGTAATGGAACAAACTGGACCAAAAAAATGTGGATTGGCGCATGCAACACGGCAAACATAATTCAAATTGTTTGACGAAGATGGGTCAATTCCTTTGGAACTTGTCATTGTGCATAGGTCTGAGCATTCAGAACAGATATGTCAGAAACTGCTTGTTCTACATTAGTTAATCTACAGTATCTTTGCTGTATCTTCACACAGTACAAAAAGTAATTGTTTTCTGAATACAATTGTATCTTTAAGATGTAAAAATGAGATTTTCCACAGACATCTGTACAGACACCATGCTAAAATCAGCATTTCTTAATGTTTTGAACATTATAGAATCAGAATGTGAACTAAACTCAGTACAGAATTTTTGACCCCATCAACAAACTTCTATTTATAGGCAAGTAAAAAAAAAAAATAAAATAAAAGTCAAATTTGAAAGGCCCTTGGTTAAATTTGTTTTCTCTGTTTTTTAAATGTTTGCAATTCTGTTTAACTTGATTTTCCTGTCAAAATAGTCATAGGTTTGTAAAAATGTTTACTAAACTGTGTAGAAGTACCGTATGTACCTGTCTACATTTCTTTCTCGACATGACTATGTCTGATCACCTAGTCCTTAGACTTGCTTAGTCTCCCTCTAAATTGTGCAGAGACATGCACTTGCCTACCTTCCTTAAATAGCATCATCTGAATATTTTACCACTTTTTTTTTATAACTTAATCTGTTACATCCAACGGTGATTGCAATGACTGTTTAATATTAAACATTTCTAAAGGTATTTTAATTCTCTGTTGTAAGACTTAAGCTTTCTGTAGACCTACTGTGACTACACCTAAACTGCATTGCACATGACCTCTAGTGGCAGAGAAGTGATTTTTGAAGTACAGTACTCTGAAATTCAATGCAAACACACAGATGTGGTTTCAGCTGCAGGTGCTGGGAACATAGGCAGTTGGCAAACTGGCTGTCTAGACCCAGACATGAGAAACTGAACTGCTATTATGTAATTAATAACTGATTATAATAGTCACTCTTTCACTTCCATTCCAGCTTAAGCTGCAACTCATTTCTTTACAACCCATATATCAATATTCATTGGTGTTTAGTTCGACATTACAATTAATAAAAGCTTGATGACTCAATTGATCTAAACAGCAAGAGCATAGAGTTCCAAGATATGTATGGAGTACACTTCATAAATAATTGAACAGTGGCATTTACAATGAACCAGTTCACTTACTGTTTTAATGCATTTCAGAAGGTCTTCATGGATTCGTAAATGTGTGCATTTTATAACAGGCAGACACTACATCTAAAAAAAATAGACAGAAAAGCCCATTTTGTTGGTCAATTAGATAGCTAAAGTTGGTTGAATCTCTATTTTACAGTAATGCGCAAACTGCAGCAATGTTTTATGTCAGGAATTTACCAGCAGGGAATCTGTGGGAGCATTCTGCCCTGTTGCAGTTGAATCTACTGTGTGTGGCAAATAACTGGCATCTGGAGATGACATCCATCAAAAAAAAGTTTTGGGTGTTGAAGAAATTGCATTTGAAACCAAAAGTGTCACTTTTAGATTAAGCAGACCAAAAGACAGATGTCCATGTAAATTTCTTGGACCAACAAAGTCTCTTTTTATTTGGTGCCTTCAGTAGTCGTTTTTTTTGCCTGCTGCGTTAACTCTGAGAGGTATTTATTTATTTGGACTGTATTTTGTAGTGCAGTTAATTGATTATTACCAATGTAAGAGATTCTGATACATTTATACTGCAAGCTAGTATGACCACAGTGCTTGATGGTTACTGCAAGTGCACTGAAATAAACTTTAAAAGTTTTTGCAATTTCCTAGACTAACCTCAGTTTCTTAAAATAGTAATATGGTTTTTCTATGCTAAGTTTAGCTGTTTTTACCAAACTATGGTATACCAAAAATTGACTCAAGGAATAAAATTCCACAGATTAAATTTTAAATAGACACATGCAATTCTCGGATGATACAATGATTGAGATTTAAGATTATAATTAACAAGTTCTTGTTGGGGTGTGAAGGGTCTGGTCGTTCCACATTTTTTTTAATATGTACGGTTAATCAGATGTGACCAAACGTTTGACTGGTTCTAATGGATGCATTTTTTTTTAACAGAAATTAGTGATGTTGCGATGGCTTCTTGGGGGACGAGAAGCACAAGGGCCAGCCGAGGTTAGTATTCTGGTAATTGTTTACCGTTATGTCATGTACACTACACAATTAATTTATTTTTATGTTATGCTTCTTTTACAGTTCAGAATGAAATAAACTACCTCCTTAATTTGTCCCTGGGCAATATTACACTACACAATTCATTTATTTTTATGTTATGGTTCTTTTATAGTTCAGAATGAAATCAACTACCTCCCTAATTTGTCCCTGGGTAATGTTACAGTCTGCTTACAGTCTTGTCCAGGCAGCAGTCTTAGATTTCAGCTAGGATTTATGTAACAACAGTTATTTTCAGCTGTAGAGTGGGGGCTTTAATAATGACACATCTATTCATCTATTGTGAATTTCATGTCCTCTAATGTGAAGAAGTTGTTTCTAGGCCAGTGATGGAAGTGTATTCCTAGAGTCTAATTAAACAAATGAACAAAATGGAATAACCATGATTGATACATAATCAGCTGCACAACACACGTACACTACCGGTCAAAAGTTTTAGAACATCCTGGTTTTTCCAGTTTTAAGTGAAATGCACACAATTTAATGTACTAATGTTTCATGAAATCGAGGCATAGAACAAATAAACAATGGCAGATAAAAAATAAGGAATTATTAAATACACATTGTATTCAGATTTTTGATTCATCAAAGTAGACATCTTTTGCTGATATAACAGCTAAACTGTGGCAACACATTTGATTCAGAATGCCCATCACTCTGTGCAAGTTACCAACTCTGCCTCCAGCAAAAGAACCCCAGACCATCACACTTTCTTCTCCATCTTTGACAGTTGGTGTCACAAACTGAGGAACCATCCTTTCATCAACTCGATAGCGTACAACCACCCTGTGTGATGAAGTGAAGATTTCAAATTTTGTTTCATTGGTCCATAAGACTTTCTTCCAGTCTTCAGTAGCCCACAGCCAATATTTCACGGCCCTGTTTTGTCCTTTAAGGAATGGCTTTCCTACTGCCTGAGTACTACTCCCTGTCAAACTGCAGCACAAAGTCTCCTCTTCACGGTACAAACTGTGACTTACTTTTTATGACCACCGTTAAGCTGTTGTGCTGTGAGCCGCCTGTCACGTAAGCTGGTGACCCTCAGAAACATATCTATCTATCAGAATTTCTTCCAGTTTCCAATTGCCTTTGGATTATGTAGGATGCCAAACTCACTGACACTATTTTTTTTTTTGCTGTTTGTCTAAATGAAAGGCCTACGCTTCCAAGGGAAATAACGATCTGCTTCATTTCATTTGTTAATTGTCATTTTCTTACCGTTATTACTGGAATTTACAACTTCCTACAGTGTAATATTGTCCAAGTTGTATTTCAGAGGGTGTAGTAACACAGTCTGTTCCAACTGTGCTTTAAGATGGACAGAGGGTTTTTAAGTAATCAACAGGAGCTGGGACACTTGAAAATTGTTTGCTCCAACTTCCATCCATCCATTTTCCAACCCGCTGAATTCAAACACAGGGTCACGGGGGTCTGCTGGAGCCAATCCCAGCCAACACAGGGCACAAGGCAGGAACCAATCCCAGGCAGGGTGCCAACCCACCACAGGACACACACCCACCAAGCACACACTAGGGCCAATTTAGAATCGCCAATCCACCTAACCTGTATGTCTTTGGACTGTGGGAGGAAACCGGAGCGGCCGGAGGAAACCCACGCAGACATGGGGAGAACATGCAAACTCCATGCAGGGAGGACCCGGGAAGCGAACCCAGGTCTCCTTACTGCGAGGCAGCAGCGCTGCCATTGCGCCACCGTGCCGCCCTTGCTTCAACTTGCATGGCTTAATTTACTTGAATTGCTGCAGAAAATCTGTAGGTTGCAACCTATTGTTCCCTGAAGGAGGCCCATTTGTATTATTCTGAATTTTTTTCAGTTTTTGCTAACCTAAACTTTAAATTTAGGCAGTTTACTTCTTACATTTTCACCATTTTAGGTCATTCATTGCTTTCAATTGACTACATTTGAAGAAAAACTGATGTGTTCTAAATCTTTTGAGCAGTAATGTAAGTAACAAGCAAAAAAAAATCTATAACAATTTGAAATGAGGCAACATGATTAAAGTTATCCCTCTGATCTCACTTCTGCTATGGCAAAGTCTTTTCCTATATTTTCTAAATCAGCCACTGGAACTGCACCTTGAAACAGTCAAGTATTTTACTCTATTTATTTTGGCAGAACTCTGCGAGTATATTTTTTCAAAACTTTGGCAACCTTATTTTTGTTTGTAATCTTTAAAGGCAGTTGTGCTTTATCATTAGACCTGACAAAGAAATCCAGTTTATTTTTTACTCTGTCTTACAGAATTGCAATATACATCAGGATTACTTCAAAATCAGACATCACTATTGGCTAACAAACCAGTCAAATGGGGAAGATTTACACATTTTTGGTGTTTTCAGACAGGTTTACATACATTTAGAAAACAATCTGAAAATGTTACTCTGTGCATCATTTAATGGAATTGGTGTGGCACGAATAAGAAGATTGTTTGCAATGCATTCTCATTTATAAGCCGGTGTTCATACAGATGTCTTATATTGCTTATGTATGGGTTTTAAGTAAAGTTCATGTGCTGTATAGGAATGCTCTTTCTTCGCTAATGAATATGAAGAAAACTTGTCCAATAAGACAACTTGTTTAACCCCATTCTGCATGAAAACATGAGGTTAAAAAAAATTCCATGGCCATCATTACAAACTATACGGGGTAATTAAATTCCTTGAGTTTCATATTACTGTTTTCCAGGTATTTACATTAAGGATACTTGTATGGTCAGCATTGACTCATACCTTTTCATCAGGTTTGAGCTGTTCAAAGAAGTGTCCTTTTATGCTCTGAGCAAATTTTGATGTTTTGTTTACTTCAAGCTAATATGAGACCAGTTGTGTAACTGTCATGACTAATGTTCATGATAAGGAAAAACAAATTAACTGCACTAAAACTATAGTTGACTCATGGCCATTGACATTTCTCAAGGTATGCAAACAATTTTTAAATTTTAAATTACTATGCAAGCTCTTGTTTAAATACATTTAGTAATGTAAAGTGATTAATCTGTTCACTGGTCTGTAAGTTAGATTGTGGCTTTTTCAAATTAATTCTAAAAATAACTAAATAATTGGGGATATGAGTTGTAATGATTCTCTTACTACATTATGCATTTTGTTAACATTATAATACAATTTGAAATAACATTGTATTTACATTTTTAATTGTTTTTTTTCTGCCTAATTTTATTTGTTTACTAGCTGATTACCTAGTGGCTTCGCTCACTGAGTGCAAGGGAAAAAAATAAAATGTAGTATTTATAAAATAAGTTTAATTGCCAATTTTATTTTTCAACAAATAAATAAACAACATTATTAGCATCATTATCATATGAGAATATGAAGTAATATATAAGAAGCACATTGCATATAAATATAAATTATTAAACAGTAAAATCTTCTTCTATAATACTTCTATAATACGCTACCGTGACTGTTCGTTTGTCTGTCCAGGATTTTAAATCACCTGTAGCTCGCAAACCGTTTCACCTATTGACTTCAAATTTGGTACACATATACTACGTGACGTCTACTATCCGCTTTTGGGGTGATGATTTTATTACTCTTTTTATCTTTATTTTATTGTAGAATCAACTCTCGGCAGCACGCAGCAGGGCGGCCGTGAGGCGCATGCGTATGGGTGCCGTTCTCATTCCCTACCACCTTCGCTAATCATTCTTGAGGCAGATTGAAGACTTAAGTGCCAGATTAAGTGAAAGATTAAAGAAAACGTACTAAGTAATTGCAACACAAAAACGAATGGTAAACGTACAGAGAAAGAGGGTGAACACTATGAATGCTTAAGTCAAGTGTATTCACTGCACGTTATCGTGCAGTGCGCCATTACTGGTATTTTGATAAAAGAATTTGAACAACATATAAGAAGCGTATAAATTAATAAACAGTAAAACATTAACATTTAAGAAGTAAAGATACATTGAGTACTATTGCAGTGCTTTAAGGTATACTACATTTTTTGTTTGCCCATTACGTGCATAAATGTATAAATTTTTTGGTGTACCTACCCGAGAACACGTGACATATAATTGACCATGGGAGAAGCCTCAATTTTAAACACGCGTTGAGTTCATCTGCTGGTGTCCCTTGTGGAATAACTGGTAATGTTTGACGAAAATCTCCTGTGAGTAAAATGACAGAACCTCCCATTATTTTGGTAGGATCTCTGAGATCTTGCATTGTTCGGTTCAAGGCTTCATAAGCTCTTTTATGTGCCATGGTGCACTCATCCCAAACTATTATCTTTGAATGTTGAAAGACTTTTGCCTTTCCAGAGCCCTTGCGTATGTTGCAAATTGGATTTTCGTTGTGAGTGAGGTTCAATGGTAATTGCAATGCCGAATGTGCTGTACAGTCTCCATCTAATAATGTAGAAGTGATTCCCGATGACGCTACAACCAGAGCTATGTCACCATTCGCTCTCTCGGCAAGAATCAGGTTTATTAAGAAAGTTTTTCCTGTTTCCCGGTGGTCATACGTAATTTCCGTTTCAATGTTTCATACGTAATTTCCGTTTCAAACGCGAAAAGAATTTTATATGTATAGATTACAGAGTACCCGAAGGGCCATTGTGTATAATTTTTTATCTTGGGATTTTATCACCAGCTAGTAACGAGTGCGCACCAGATAGTTTCAACCGCATAGTAACTGAAAAGGGGATCCATACCTATACATAATTTCTGATGCATATTGGTTCTGTTTCATAGTTGCACTTAGTCAAGTCAAGTCGGGGAGCATGCACTGGTACAGTGTGTTGCCACACCCACTACACAACGAAACAACTCGGGATCCCGGTTTGCAACCCTCCAGTCAGACACGCGGTCCAGTCCCACCCTCCGGAAATGACCCTCTATCTGCTGCAGTCAGGTGTTACGTGGGTGACCCCTTCGTCTGGTCCAGCCACTCGGGTCCTCAACAATGAGGATCTTACGAGCCGGATCACCCTCAGGGAAATGCACCACATGGCAGTAGTGCCGTAACTGACGCTCCCTCACAAGGCAGGTAATATGCCTCATTCGGGACTCCATGAGCAACCGCTCATTCAACACAAAGGCAAACCAACGGTACCCAAGGATTTTCCGGAGAGACACAGTACCAAAGGAGTCCAGTCTTCGTCTCAGGTCACTGGATAGCGTCCATGTCTCGCAACCATATAGCAAGACAGGAAGCACCAGGACTCTAAAGACTTGGACCTTCGTCCTTTTCCATTGATATAGGGAGCGCCACACACCCCTTTCCAGCGACCTCATGAACCCCCATGCTCTCCTAATCCGTCTACTGACTTCGTAGGAAGAGTCACCAGAGACATGAATGTCACTGCCAAGGTAAGTAAACATTTCAACAAGGTCAACACTCTCTCTGCAAACAGACACGCTGCTAATGTCTGTGCCCAAGAGGTCATTAAAGGCCTGGATGTTGGTTTTTATCCAGGACACTCGCATGCCCAGACACTCAGACTCCTTGCTCAGTCTCTGGAGTGCCCCGATCAGAACCTCCATTGACTCTGCGAAGATCACAGCATCGTCAGCAAAGTCAAGATCCGTGAACCTTTCTTAACCAACAGATACCCCACAGCCGTTGGACCCCACGACCTTGCCCAACACCCAGTCCATACAAGCATTGAACAGAGTAGGAGCAAGAACACACCCCTGATGAATGCCAGAATCAACTGGGAAAAATGCAGAGGTCCTGCCTCCACTCTGCACAGCACTCACAGTACCAGTGTACAGGCCGGCCATGATATCCAGCAACCTCGAGGGGATCCCGCGAATCCTCAGGATGTCCCACAGGGTAGCTTGATCAACTGAGTCGAACGCTTTGTGAAAATCGACAAAGGTTGCAAACAAACTCAGCCGATATTTGCGTTTGTGCTCCATGAGAACTCTCAGTGCCAGGATGTGGTCGATGGTAGACTTCTTAGGTGTAAAACCAGACTGTTCCGGTCGCTGGTAGGTGAGCAAGTGATCATGGATCCTATTGAGGACGACCCTAGCAAGGATCTTATCTGGCACCGAGAGCAGTGTTATCCCCCTGTAGTTGCTGCAATCCAGGCGATCACCCTTCCCTTTCCAGATAGGGACGAAAGGTCCTGTTTTCCTGTCAGTTGGGATGATGCCAGTCTCCCAAATGGAAGCAAAGATTGCTTGCAATGCCAGGAGGACAGCCTTACCACCAGCCTGGAGAAGTTCACTCCAGATACCACAGATCCCTGCTGCCTCCCCCCCCCCCCCCCCAGCTGGTTCACCACCTGTGCAATCTCAGTGAGGTTGGGTGGTTCACAGCTAATTGGAGGATTAGCTTCAAGAACCATGGACCCAGAGATATCCAACGTCCTAGCCTGTGGATCAGCTTTGAACAACTGCTCAAAGTAGCCGGCCCAGAGGGTCACAACTGCAGTGTCATCCGTAAGGACCGTTCCATCAGCTGCCCTGACTGCGACTCTCCGAGGAGCAGATTCAGAGGTGGGTAATGCTTCGATTCCTCTGTAAGCAGGACGTAGGTCGCTAGACCACAGGTGGTGTGTCACTTGCTCACAGATTCCTCTAACAAACGCCTCTTTATCTGCCCTCAGAGCCCTCGCAGCCGTCCTTCTCAGTTCCCTGTACAGACCAGAGTTGCCATTGAGCTGTGTGCTGCATCTCCTCTCAATTATATCCAGGGTGCCCTGCGAGATGAAACACCTCCTTCTGGGAACACCAGTAACACCAACACAACCCTCAGCAACCTTCAGGGTCTTGTCAGAGAAGGTCTCCCACATCACATTAGGTTTGGCAGTCGTACTCAAATCTGAAAGTTCCTCACACAAACTGCATGCAAACTTGTTAGAAATAGCCTGGTCTTGAAGTCTAGCCAAGTCCAGGCTCATTTTCCTAGTAGGTGGTAACCTACTGGACCTAAGCTGGATCCTAAGAGTAGCAACAACAAGTCTGTGGTCAGAATTCACAAACTGGGCACTTCTGTAGACCCTGCTGTTTTACTAGAGCCTCCAGCATCTGCCCACGAGGATGTGATCGATCTCCTTCACTGCACCACCAGTATTGGAGTACCAAGTCCAACGATGCGGTTCAGGGTGCTGGAACCAGGATCCAGCGATTCGCAGCCCCTGTCCTTTTGCAAAGTCAAGGAACATGGAGCCACTTTCAACACGATCATCAGACCCATGGGGACCAATACAGTCCTCATAGCCAGCCCTGCCAGTGGCTGTATTGAAGTCACCCATGACCAGAGGAGTGTCACCTCGTGGCCACTCATCAACCACCAAGTGATGCTACAAATAAAATGTCTCCCACGCCGAGACATCACTCACTGCGGTCAGAGCATACACTGAGACAACAGACAAGGCACCAAGAGAGTGCCGTAATCTGAGTCTCATAATACGCTCGTTGAAAGGAGTTACATCAGACACCATCGGAAAAAGCCAATCCACTACAGCAACAGCTACTCCCCAAGTATGACAGCCATCAGACCTACCAGACCAATAAAAGATGTATCCACCTAAAGAGATCTGGCCAGTCCCTGGTCTGTGCACCTCAGAGAGTGCACTTTGGAAAAATGGAAATTGGAGACTTTATAGAAGTATACTTTCAGGTTGGTCTTAAACACAAAGACAAAGTGCTTGTATTTGCAGTTCATCATGGATACATTATCACTGAAAGACATTTAAAACATATATTGAAGTCTAATGGTCTATTTTGTCATAAGGTCTATAGCAACATTGAGGAAATTATTGTGTTTATACAGTAACAATTGCAAAGCTCAGGTCAGCTTCATGGCTACCGATGGATGCACACAAAATGTCAAAAAAGTGGTTTGCATGTGAAGAAGGAAGATATTCGTCTGATACTGAAGGCGCTAGATCTAAGAGGAGTTTGTCTCAGAAAAGCCAGAAGACTCCATTGGTGTAACTATTTTACAAGAGAACCAAACTATATATGGCATTTTGATTCTTATGACAAACTTAAGCCATGTGGTATTTGTATAAATGGTTGCATTGATGGGTTTTCCAGAAATATTATTTGGTTAAATGCATTTACTACAAGCAGTAATTCAAAAGTTGTGGGAGGCTACTTTATGGAAGCTGTACAGAGACTTATAGGTTGTCCTAAAATAGCCAGAGGAGATCTGGGTACTGAAAATGTTTACATTAGAGATTTTCAAAGGTTTCTCCACTGTGATGCAAATGTATGAAGTGCCATAGACAGCTTCTTGGACAGAGCCAGGACTGCCAGTCAACAAATAGAAAGTTGGTGGGGACTTCTAAGGAGGGAGTCAATGGAATTCTTCATGTCTTTGTTCACTGATCTGAAGGACAATGGCATGTTTGATGTATGCTTTCTGGATAAAAGTACAAAGGGAAGTCAAGCTAAAGTTAGAAAATGGGATTTATTAGAAAATGTAGTCTCCACCCTTCCCAATGCACTTGCACTACCTGCCTGGATTCCAGCAGAATCCAGATAAGCCTTGGTGTTCTTAGCAGTGTGTGGGTGGGCATTGTCTTGCAGTAAAAGGACTCCTTGAGACAGTAGACCCTGCCACTTGGATATAATAGCAGTCTTCACATTGGTGTCCAGCAAGTCACACTAACTTGCACTAGTGACTGTAGTACCCCTCGTCATGTAGTGTTCAACAATAACTCAGGTGCATGAGTGGTTGCAAGGACAAGACAAAACCTTTTATTCTGCTGGAATCCAGGCACTTCCAGACAGGTGGTACAAATTGTGAAGGGTGGAGACTACATTGAGAAATGATATTGTCAGTTTTGTTAAGGTTCATTCCATTGTCTAATAAATCCAGTTTTCTAACTTTAGCTTAACATCCCCGTGTACTTTTATCCAGAAGCCATCCGTCAAACATGCCATAAAAAGATGATGAATTCCATTGACTCCCTCCTTAGAAGTCATCACCAACTTTCTGTTCGTTGATTGGCAGTGCTGTCTCAGTCCAAGTAGCTGTCTATGGTGCTTTGTACATATATATCACAGCGGAGAAACCTTTGAAAATCTATAATGTAAACATTTTCAGTACCCAGATCTCCTCTGGCTATTTTAGGACAACCTCCGAGTCTTTCTGCTGCTTCCACAATGCAGCCTCCCACAATTTTTGGATTACCGCTTGTAGTAAATGCGTTTAACCAGATAATTTCTGGAAAACCCATCTAGCACCTACAGTATCAGACGAGCATCTTCCTTCTTCACATGCAAACCATTTTTTTGACATTTTGCATGCATCCATCGGTAGCCATAAAGCTGATCTGAGTTTTCTAATTGTTGCTGCATAAACACAATAAGTTTCTCAATGTTGCTATAGAACTAATAACAAAATAGACCTTTAGACTTCAATATACATTTTAAATGCCTTTCAGTGATAATGTATCCATGACAAACTGCAAGAACAAGCACTATGTCTTTGTGTTTAAGACCAAGCTGAAAGTACACTCCTATAAAGTCTCCAATTTCCATTTTTCCTAAGTGCAACTATGAAACAGAACTATTATGCATCAGAAATTATGTATAGGTATGGAGCTCCTTTTCAGTTACTGTGCGGTTGATAGTATCTGGTGCTTACTTGATTCTATCTAGTGCTCACTTGAAACTATCTGGTGCACACTTGAAAGTATCTGCATTTCATTTGATACTATCTGGTGTGCACCAGAAAATCTTTAGAAAAAAATTACACAATGTCCCCTGGGGGGCTCCGTAGTTTATTGAATAGTTGTTTTAGAATGTTTTGCAGTTAAAGTTGAATGTTTAGCAAAATCAAAGAGTGTTTTGTTGCCTGCCTATGGAGAAGTCATCTCAGATAAAGGAGCACTGGAACTATTGGGTAGAAGGATCCTTTCATTAGATTGGCCAGCCCAGCGCTGACTCAAATGTAGAATGGTCAGTATGGGGAGGTGGCCTGTTGGCTGAGGTCTCTAGGACCCTGACTGTGTCCGGCTTGTCTGTCTCCTTTTCTGCAATCTGGCCTTAGTTCTACAATTAACTGATGGACAAATATTGTTTTTTTAATTTATGTCAATTAGTTCTACTTTGCTCTTTATGTATTGTAGCAGATCTGTATCCTTATATGTGATAGTTCTATGTTTAGTGAGTGCTATTATCTATTCTTGCATTGTCTTGCTCAGCACCTGTATTTGGTGAGGTGCACTGTACAAGAACAAAGTAGTTTGTCCAAATGTATTCTATTTCTGAGGTGGCCATGATACATTGGACATCTAGCTCTGTGAAAAGGATTAGTTGTGTGTTATATTTTCCCCATTTATTGACACCTATTGCATACCCAGCCAACCTGGAAGGGGGCCTCACTCTGAACCCTTCCCAAGATTTCTTCCTTTTCCTACAAGGTTTTGTGGGAGGTTTTATCTTGTCTTCTTAGAGTGTCAAGGCTGGGGGGCTGTCAAAGAACAGGGCCTGTTAAAGCTGATTGAGACATTCCTTGTGTGATTTTGGGCTATGCAAGAAATGCATTGTTGTTGTTTTGTCAGATAATGTTGTGCCTTTTGTGCATTACAGTAACAAAAATAAATGTGTTAACTTCCTTTTTCAGCATTTTTATATTCGTATTATTATTATTGTTATTTCTTCTCCCCAGCCTATATTATTTATTTAACAGGTGCCTTTATTCAAGGCGACTTACCAAGCAAGTTATAATATACTAGCCAACCCGCGGCGTACCATACGCCGCATAATCAGGCCGCTTTTTTAATGATTTTTAAGCACAGGGAGAAAATTAACATTTGAAAAATCGGTAATGTAATAAATCACCAAGAAAAGTAACATTTCATGTGCCCACTCCCAACTTGTCACCTGAGTTGTTTTTGACTTTGCGCAGTCCACTTGCACCTGTGAGTCACGTAGACTTTTGTTTGCGGTTTTGGCTGCTTTTCTATATATGTATACAAAGGGCAGGGACGTAATCAGTGCAAGTGTATGACCCGCTAGCCATGTTTTTGAAAGTTTGACCCTGTGCCTTATTAATTGTCATCGCAAAGGCAAATCTAACAGGAAATTGTCTTCGTGTTAAAATAAAAGGCAAATTATCCGTGACAAACAAACTGTTTTACACACTGCATACCAACCCGCGACGTAGTATACGGCGCATAATCACGCCGCTTTTTTAATGTTTTTTAAAGAGAGGGAAAAAAATGAACATTTGCAAAATCCGGAACGCTGCTTTCAGTAAGTACAATGCACACGCGTTTAATTTGTCGGCCACTTTTTGCCAGCCGTCTTTTCTGGTTTGGGCTGCTTTTACAGTGTTACCGCTTGTGCATATTAAATCTTGAAATCCTTCGAGTAACTAATTAACTAACACCCACCCACCCAGCTTGTGTGAAAAAAATCTTTCATCATTTTGTTGCAGCCTATCAAAGACTTGCTGATCATGTTTTCTAGAGTCAATATACATTGGCTTTTCACTCAGCGCGAGGGCGCACATTCATCTCAGATTATTACATCCAGCTAGTCTGCTAGACTAATCTGCTACATGGCTGCGTTTGAAAAACTGACTTATCCCGGATGAGTTTCACCGGCATTGATGATTAGGAATCTGGTTGGAACAAAACCCTGCATCCACAGGGGTTCACCAGGACCGAGTTTGGCAAACACTGCTGAACAGAGACGAAACCGACTCAGGTGAGGAGTGGGGGCGGGCAAAGTAGTTGCAGCTATTGATTATTCAGTGTTGTTTGCCTGGGTGTCTGATCTGCGTTGACTGACATGGCTATTTTCTGCGTATCCCATGGTTGTCTTCTGGCAGTGTGAATGCCTCGAGAGACAGGGCGTCCTTGTGTGGTGAGTTGTTGCAGTTTGTGACCACCTCGCCGACGTTATCCCAATGTTGGCAAACAAAGCCAACAGCCATGTTGCGAAGTTTGAGAGCAACAGTTTCGTCAATGACATTTTTCCAAAAAAACCCGACTGATAGAAACAAACAGTTACCTGATGCAGGAATTTCTATAACATTGAAAGAAGTGTTGTTTCCATGAAATACATTTGAAGCCGTAGCCATGGAAGGCAAAAGAACAGTCAACGTGGCTCACAGCTGGATTTGGACAGCAGCACAGACCAAAGCGAGTATGTGTTTGATGAGCTGTTCGAGTTGGCGGAGGCGTAGAGTTTGTGGGCGGGGCTTAGTTGTTCGTTTCCCATGGTTTTTGATGGTGGACGTGGTCGGGTGTCGTAACCGAAACGAATAATGAAAAGTCAACGTGGCTCAGAGGTGCATGTGGACTCCTAGCACAGACGAAAGGGACTAACTGGGTGGTCGGTGAGTTTTTGCGTCTGGGCACATGAGCAGGCAGTGTGAATGCCTAGAGAGCGAGGGTAGATGCGGGCCGGGGAAAACGGAGTGTTGGTGGGCGGGTAAACGTCTTCCGTGTTCCTGCAGGACCATCTAAGAAGATGCATGTTTGTCGCGGATGCGGTGGACGCCGGTTGGGGAATAGGTGAGACGCTAATGAAAAAGAGGCACAGGGCTTATTGGTTTTTAAAGACTGCTTCCTTTATTGTGTTTTAACCTCAGTTTTAAAGGATTGCGCGGCTCTCTCTCTCGCGCTGCCTGTGTGTGTGCCTCTGTCTCTCTGTGGCCCTGCCTGTGTGTGTGCGTGGCTCTCTCTCTCGGGCTGCCTATGTGTGTGCCTCTGTCTCTCTCTGGCGCTGCCTGTGTGTGTGCGCGGCTCTCTCTCTTGCGCTGCCGGTGTGTGTGCGTCTGTCTCTCTCTGTGGCGCTGCCTGTGTGTGTGCGTCTGTCTCTCTCTCTGGCGCTGCCTGTGTGTGTGCGCGGCTCTCTCTCTCGCGCTGCCTGTGTGTGTGCCTCTGTCTCTTTCTGGTGCTGCCTCTGTGTGAACCAAGGTTCCACTGAGGTTGACTAATGAAAAGTCAACGTGGCTCAGAGCTGCATGTGGACTGTGGCACAGAGAAACAGAAATGACGGCATGTTTTTCGAGACGTCGCGTCCGAGTTGGTGGGCATGGCTCTGCGAGTTGTCGTCGTATCCAATGGTCTAAGAGTTGGTGGCCGTGGCTCCTTCCTGCGTGCGCCATTGGCGTCTTACTTGTCGGCGGTTTAGTGAATCCATGCACCTTCCGGCGTGCTTTCCATGGGTGGCTACTTGTCGGCGGCTTAGTGAATTATATATATAGATACAAGAATGAAGGTACAAGCATCAAACCAACAGAGAGCAAGATAAAAAAAGTGAGCACAAGGGAGTAGACCTACTACATAATTATACCTGCAACTAGACTAAGACAAAAGACAGTATCCTAAACTATTTGTCGGTGCGGTTCAAATAGATAAATGGAGATCATTTAACAGTTTTGGAGAAAAAATGGGCAAGCATTGTCCAGTCTCGGCACTTCTGGCAAGAGGAGGGATGGTCAGCAGAAACAGAACAGAGACTTCTTGAAAGGACATAAGGAGAGGCCAAGGATTGGAAATATTGAGGAGCAGAACCTTTCAGAGAACTATAAGTCAAGAGAAGAATTTTGTACTGAATCTTTGAGCAACCGGAAGCCAGTGGAGAGACCAAAGCAGACTAGTAGTAGCAGTAGTAGTAGTAGTATTCACATGACCTTTTTAATTGTCTACAGCAAAAAAAATGAAAATGTCAATCCATTCGTTTACTTTTAAAAAATTTTGTATCTTATTTTTTGATTAACTGGCTTTTAAAGAAAAAAAAGGCAAAAAAGAGAAAAATGAAAGAAAAAGGATCAGATTAATAGACAGAAGTGTAGTACTATAAGTTAATTACAGACTGATTTTGCAGTATTTTCCAGCATTGTATAATTGTTTACCAGAATTGTGTGGGGCACAAGAATTCTGTACAACTTTGAGAGTCAGTGGTGATCATCATTCAATCTGCTTGATTGAATTTTTAATTGTGTAAAATTACTTTAGTTTTCTGTATATGAATGTATAGCATAGTTGCATGACACTTTGTTCTGTATCAGTGGTTCAGCAACTGTTTCTGTATTGATTGCTGAGGTGGCTGCTTGTTGTCAAATCAGATATGTGATAAATGGCCAGTTTCTTTATTATTTCAAAATCTTTTAATAATTTCTTCAAATTTATTTGTCAGTCAATTTACTGTATCATCTGTTTTCCAATCAAAATCATTGGGCGGAGAAAATTATCACAGGCAGCCTCAGGCTAAAATCAGAAACCAGGACTACATAGGACACTGGGGGACACAACTTACATGAACCAGGATAATATAAAGTTCTCATTAGACTAATATGTAAGCCTTTGTGATGTGGTAGGAGTAGTCACACAATATCTACGCATACAAGGTCTGGACAGAGATAAGATCACAAGTTTGTAAATGTAACACGGTATAAGTAACCATTGTGCCACTATCTCATCCACTTGTTTTAACAATTATAATGAAAATTCTAATTTAAAACAGTACTGTATCTGTTACTTTTAGATGCAATCTCCAATCCATTCTGTACAATTCACCTGGTTATGATTCATTTAGAGTTTGGCATAATACCTGGCTGTTTTCCTTTTCTAATGCTTTTAACATTCCTGTGTAGGGCTATGAAAATCAGTAACATCAAAATTAAAATAAAGTGCAAAGAATGGGAAGTTGTAGGTCTGTAAGCAGTAAGAGGGTTTGTACATTTGCAAAGTTTGTTAAAACACAAACCTTGATGTTAGAGAATTTGGTAGGACAATGGAAGATAATGGTTGGTTTTGATGGAATTATAGACAAGATGTTTGTTGTGGCCTTTGTCTGTGTTATGTAGAAGGAGATGTTAGTATCTCTTGATTAAGTGACTGAAGAGGTTATTCTATTTTCTGATTAACGAGATCAGACTAGGTGTTTCAGCGATTGATGTATTACAACCTAGTCTTTCCCGTGCAAGCCCTTGCTATGCTGCTGGTGAAGAAGTTTTGTTGTATGTGCAGAAACAATGTGGAGTCCAGTTATGCTGTGAAACAGTGGAGCAATTGTTTGTACAAGCATGAATATTTAAACGTGTGTGTGTATGTGTGTATGTGTATATATATATATATATATATATATATATATATATATATATATATATATATATATATATATATAATATATACAGATATAATATACACATATACAGGGTGAGTCAAAACTATGTTAACATTTGAATGGCGAAAACAATTTATTCACAAAACATACTTCAAAAGCATACTATGTTAACACTAATGGTACTGGTATATATATATTGCATAGTTTTACTGTCAAATAAAGCAAAGAGTACACCGTGGCAGATGTTTGCCGAATGGCAGACCAACCACAAGCGTTACCTGTTAGGTAACCACCCACACAATTCAGGTCGTTGAGACTCAGACTACGAATGCAATGAATATACTGTATATATAGCAGTACCATTAGTGTTAACATAGTTTTGACTTACCCTGTATGTGTATGTGTGTATATATAATATATGGCCACAGGGGTCGTACCAGACCCCACATAGACAGACACAGGCACAAGTCCAATATCACAGGCTTTATTTTCAAGTGGGAAATGCTTTTCCTTTGTTCCCCACCAAAGCACAGTACAGAGGAGCACTAAGCACAGATAATAAAGCACAGGACTTTATCTTCTTTTCAGTATCATTACGGCAGAATAATAGAAAGTGGCCATGATAACCCAAGGGTTTTGTTCTCTGTAGTTAATAAACTACTCGAACCCGCATCTGGCCCAACTACCTCTTCTACTGAAGTCTGTGAGGAATTCCTCCACTTTTTCCGTAACAAAATTAAAGATCTAAATAATTCAACTAACATAAATACATCATCTGTTTATATCTCTCCCCATTTTCCCACTCCATCCACCTCCTTCTCTAAGTTCTCACCAGTCACATCTGCGTTTGTTAATAACCTCCTTTGTAAGATGATGCCGACTACTTGTGTACTGGACCCCATCTCCACCACACTACTTAAATCCTGCATTCATGCCATAATCCCGACTGTTACAACAATAATAAACTCATCCCTTGACACTGGCTCTGTGCCGCTCACTTTTAAAATTGCTTCTGTAACCCCAATGTTAAAAAAGTCTGGTCTTGATGCTGACAATCTTAACAATTTCCGGCCTATTTCCCACTTACCTTTCCTGTCAAAAGTTCTTGAGCGTGTTGTAGCTTCCCAACTCACCAATTACCTAACCTCTAATAATTTGATGGAACCCTTTCAGTCTGGTTTCAGGGCGCGGCACAGCTGTGAAACTGCTCTGCTACGGGTAACCAATGATTTGCTTATGGCAGCAGACTCTGGACAAACCAGCATATTAATTCTGTTAGACCTCAGTGCAGCATTTGACACTGTCAGACATGACATCCTACTGTCCAGAATGGAGAACATGCTGGGTATCTCTGGCACTGCCCTCCAGTGGTTCAAGTCCTATCTGACTGATAGGCAAGAGTTTGTTAGTCTTGGCAACAGCATATCCAGCTCAGCGCCAGTCACACAAGGAGTTCCTCAGGGCTCTGTCCTCAGTCCTCTGCTTTTCTGTATTTACATGCTTCCCCTTGACCATATTATCCATAGCTTTGGACTGGGTTATCATTTTTATGCAGATGAAACTCAACTCTACTTCAATGTTAAAAGTGGAACTTCATCAGAGCTTTCTCAGCTCACAACCTGCCTTAGTGAAATTAAAACTTGGATGGAGCAGAACTCTTTAAAATTAAATTGCAATAAAACTGAACTCCTGCAAATTAGGACTAAAATGCAACTTAATAAAATGAGCTCCTTCCCAGTCTATCTTGGCGGTGATCTCATCAGACCTGCCTCTACTGTAAAAAATCTTGGTGTCATTTTTGATTCCTCCCTTTCTTATTCCGCCCACATAAATCACATTAAGAAACTTTCTTATCTTTCACCACCGTAACATATCCCGTGTTCGCTCCTTCCTCTCCTTCTCTAATGCTGAGAAACATGTCCATGCTTTTATCACATCCCGCATCGATTATTGTAATTCCCTACTGGCAGGTGCCCCTTCTAATCCTTATATCACAGCTCCAGCTTATTCAAAACTCAGCTGCAAGAGTCCTTACTTGAACCAGCAGCAGCGAGCACATCACACCCATCCTGCTCCATCTCCACTGGCTCCCTGTGTCTTACAGAATCGAATATAAAATCCTACTAATAACCTACAAAGCTTTAAATAACCTCGCGCCAAACTACATCATTGACCTTCTCCATCACTATGTGCCTGCCCGCCCACTAAGGTCCTCTGATTCTGGCAATCTTGTTGTACCCCACACTAATCTACACTCCATGGGTGACAGGGCCTTCAGCTGTATAGCGCCCAGACTCTGGAATGACCTACCAAAATTAATCAGGTCAGCTGACTCCATGAATTCTTTTAAAAAACAACGCAAAACTCATCTGTTCAGGAAGGTTTTTAGCTCTACTTGACTTTATTACCCTTCTCTCAGTTTACTTCTCTATCAAGATGCTAATGTAACCTGTATGTGTGTGTGCGAGATCATCAATTATGTTGTCTGTTTTTTTTTTCAGAATTCACTGTCTTAATCTTCTTTATTTATCTGGTTTGTACAATGCTATATACTGTATATGCTGCCGTTCTTTATTATATTCTGTAAGTGCCTTGAGCATGGGAAAGGCGCTATATAAATAAAATGTATTATTATTATTATTTCTTTCTCTTCCTGTCTGTCCTTCCCCCTCTACTCCTCCTCCAGCAAGCTTCATTTCCCTTCCTCCTGACTCTGGCTCTCTTAGTGAAGGCAGCGGCCTTCTTTTATGCTGCACCTGGCAGTACATCCATTGGCCTGTTGGCGTGATCCTGAGGCCCTTCTGGGTGAGGTGGAAGCCCGACAAAATAGGGTTCTGCAGTCCCTACAGCACCCCCTGGCGGCAACTACGGAGTCCAACAGGGCTGTGCAGAACTCTCATGGACACGTTTTAATCCAAGGACCGCTGAAACCCAGGGGACTTCCATCTAGTGCTCTGGGGAAGATAATGCCCTGAGCACACACTCTCCTCTGGTCCTTCCAATATTCAGGCATCCCAACCGGGCAAGGGTGCAGACTCTAGGCCACAATATATATGTAATATATATAGTTTGTCAGTCTGGGTGTTCTGAGTTCTGGAATCTATGTGGGGAGAAACTGAGATTAAGGAACATATCATTGCATGTTATATCAATATTCTAAAACTCGGTTAATCCAATTCAAGATTGTGAGGGCCTATCCCAGCAACACTGGGTGGACGGCAGGTACCATCTTTGGTCTGGACATCAGTACGTATGTGGTTTCATCCACGTACATGTGACCAATTTATAATCCCCAATTAATCTAAAAACACATGCTGGAGATGTGTGCAAAACCAAAGCAGAAACAATGCATAACACCTATAATTTAAATTAAAATTCTTTTTTGAAAGAACGAGAACTATACCACTTCAGTTCATGTTCATATTGCACTTTTTAAATATTGTTATATTAAGACTATTATCTATTTTTTATTTTTTTTTTTTTAAATATTTGTTTCCCGTAGAAGACATCATTGCTGTTCATTGGGGAAGAACAACCAAAGAATTGTTATACAGAACTGCAGGTGCTGAAAGGGCACTTTGACATAGTTCGATTTCTGGTGCAGATTGATGATTTCAGGTAAGCTGACTCTTTTATTATTTTGAATAGACGTCTCTCATATGCTGACATATATAAAAGACTACTCCAAAATACTTTAAACAAGAATTTTCATAGAGCGTGAAAAGAAAGTTGGAAAAGTCAGTGCTATTACATATATGTATTTTACAGTGGTGTAGCATGCTGCTATTTTATACTTGTTCTCAACTTAATATGAGATTTGCTTTCACAATCTTTATTATTCTGTTTTTGTTCAGCAATAAAAAGATCTCTGTAAGCTGTTGTAAGTCAAGTTTCACGCCTCGACACTTCCAATAATCCTTTGTTATTGAGGGCTTTGTGGCAGGCTTTTCTAGTCTTTACCATGTCTCAGCTGAAAACACATTGTAGTTTTTTTTGATTGGTTTCAAAGACAAAAATGTATCCTTTATCAGACTCCATGACTGTTATTTTTTTCCTTCCTGTAACTCTGTTTTAGAACAAGTACTGAAGGCCAGAAGGTGTCAGAGGCCACCAAGCAATGTTAAGCCTGTGCAGAGGCCTGTTAAAAGATGTTCTTTGGAGATAGAACTTTGTAGTGCAATCTTTTATATCAATGGTATTTCTAAATAAAAGGTGTAGAGAGTTTAAAATTAAAACAGTGCAGTACTTTCCAAATCATTAACTAACCCCCCTTATTTTTCCTGTATTAAATAATGCATATAGCCATCATAGAAACTGATTTAACCTTTTAAATGTTTAAATGTTTCTCTAGAAGAAAATGTATAGAGGTTGAGTAGACATTTAGTGCCACATAAAATATTTTAGGTCGGTGCCCAACACTTTGTTTTTTTTGGCAGGTGGAAAGTAGCCCTGCTAATCTCTGTCACAGTCTGAAAATTTCTTTTAACAAGGTTCATACAACCAGGGCAAATGGGCAGGTATACTGTAACCTTCATCCTTCCCTCCATTCACCCATCTGTTTCCTGTGCTTAGCTTTTCTAAATCATAATTGTGAACATCTGAAAAAGGGGACAGTCTACTATATCATGCACTCACATTAAGTTGTTTATTATGGGTGTTTAAACTAACAGCGTGTTAAGAAACGGATGTGAAGTTAGGTTATGCAAACTCCTTACACCTAGGAATCAAACTAGATTCAGCTACTCCTTCGTGCTGCCTGCTTTTTCACTTTATTTCGATTTTGACGTTTCAGTGTACAATACTTTCTGTTCTCGACTTTCCTTGGGTTGCCATGAATTATAATTTTTGTGCTGAAGACGTATGTTACATAGAGCAGGACTTGTCAAACTGAGGCCACCGTGCCACACTTTGGGGGTACAGAGCAGTCCTGCTGAGATTGACAAACTAAAACATAAAAAAGTCTGTATTTAAGATTGTCTTTCATTATCTCAGTTTTTAAAAATGTGAAAGTGAATATGTTTTTTAATTGTTGCTTAAAAGTAGTCCTGTATCAGAGTAGTTACTGAGTACAGCTGCAGGCTCACAATGTGCGAGATACATGAGGGAACATACACACATTAAAAAGTGGCCCATAAAAAAACATAGCGACTGAACCCATGTCTTCATGTTTGACTTTGCATCTCCCAGTGCTTCTGCTGCTTCAGTCCTGTCTAACTCACCCACATTGTTCTCCTCTTCCATGTCTACCGCATGTGCCAATTTGAAGCCTCCCTCTGCCTAGTTGAGGTCTGACATAACCCCACCCTCTCCCAACATCTTTGAGTCAATTCATGTCCGAAGCATGATTGCCTGGAAAGTACACATCAAAACTGAGGGATTTTTGCGAAATTGCATTTTAACATCATGTCTTTCTTATCCCCTCCACTTCCCAATGAGAAGTTTCCAGTGTGTCTCTCTCGCTCTCTCTCTTTCTTTCAGGTCCAATCTGCCAATATTACAATATTTTTAGTTTTGTTAAACATTTTTAGTATGCCACCATTTTTATAGCAGTTATAGGAATTGTCAGACTAATGCAGAAAAATATACATTTAGGAATAAATGTTAACTATTATTAATAACTATACACTGTGTTTGTTTTGCTCCCCTGCTTTGTTTTGTCTATTCATAATATTTTGTGAATATTTTGCCTGTCTTTTTTATCTTACATAATCTGTTTACCTAATCATCTCCTTTTCCTATGTGTTTACTTTTTTCTGTTGTAATCTTTAATTGATAAACTGTTACTCATTTATGTTTGATTTTTTTAGCCTTCGTAGTCAGTAATTAGGGTAGATAATAAAGCTGAAAATTTGTATTTTAGTGTGTAATAACCAGTGTTTATTTTAATTGACTATGAAATACAGAAATATACATATTTTTAACATGTTTTAGGCATACACAAATTCTTGCATTTTCCTGTATTATGATTCTGAGTATTTTCTTCTTTTTTCTTTATCTAGCAGCCAATAAATAGTGGCTAGCAAATAAAGGGTAGCTTTTGTAATAAAATTTAAAAAGAATTGACTGAAAAAGTTGAGGGTTGATGAATTTTTATCGACTGTGGTCCAAACAGCATTTAGCAGTTTGTTTATTTAGAGGCACTTTCTGGTTAACCCAAGATGCATAAATAAATGAGATCCTGAATTAATAATAAGAACTGTCTTCTATTTAAGGAACTGATTGTACTAAAAATATACACTCACTCACTTATAGTGTTTGTGGAATGTCAGGATTAAGATTGCCTGCTTTTGGTCTAGAATGAAATGCTGGATCTGTAAAGCATATACAGTAGACCAAAATAAAAAAATAGATTTTTTTCTTAAATAATTGAATTCATCAACAATAGCTTAATTATGTACTATGGCCTTCCATTCAGTAATTCACTTGTTTTTAATGTGGTATGTTGATAATGATAGAGCATTAAAAACAGTGTTCTCTGGCATTCATTTTGTACCTTAGCATGCTATTTTAAGTATTTAGTTTTGTTTATTTTGTTTGTGGATTACAATTAAATCTAGTAAAAGTATGGCCTGTTGATTTAATTGTTATATGATTTAGTTTGCATCACATATTGGTGTTGTTTATAGTATATTTTCATTGCATCGTTTTGTGCTTGTGTGTACAAGAGTTTTTAAATTAAAAAGACAGTGATTGATGTAATTCTTATTCAGACAAGTGTTATTTTTGAACATTGTTTATTTAGCTTATATGCTGTTTTCTTGAGTCAGCCTGTGGATGGTTTTACAATGATGGACTCAAATATCAGTATTTATAACTTTAATTAAATGCACATTTAGGCTAATATTGTGATGATGTACATTAGCGTTACTGGTTTTTAGTATTTGGCATTCTTGACTAATGTACTTTTAAAAGGCTTAATGATTCACTATGAGTGACTCATCACTAACAAAAGTCAAAACATTCACTAAGCAATTTTAGTAAAATCTTTATTCTAACAATGGTTAAGTTTTTTCAAAACATCTTTATAAATGCACATTTTATTTGAACACTTACAGAGAGAGACTTAGAGAGACTGTATTTTTTATATTTAAGTGAAGAATTATTTAATTAAATTATTTAAAGCATTCCCCAGTCAAGACTAATCAAGAGTATTGAAAAGAACACTTTCTCATATTTTGTACTGCATCACTAGGGATACTCAAACTCTTAAAGTGTAGCTGCCTTTAAGAGATAGTTTTCAAACCTGCCCACATTTTAGCTTCAGAGAAAATATTAAAAGGCTAAAATGAGACCTCTAATTTACCTTTTTTTCTTTTATAAAATCTTAATGTAAAGACATTCAAAAGGCAGTAGTTTATAACATAATGACAATAGTTATTTAAACTGCATTAACAAGTAAATAAGTTTGGACATTTATGTTGAAATAAGGACAGTTTCTGAGGAAAAAATGGAAGTTTGCTTTAAAAGTTGTTTGAAATATATCTGGTTTTAAAAAGGCAAAAACAATGAAAAAAGGAACAAATTTAATGTCACATTTTTATAAATACTTGTTTACAAATGAATGTGTAGTGTATAAATGTTTAAGTAGTGTTGTGCAGAATTTACCGTTTTATGACTGTGTTTTATTGCATATTATTATATTATACCTAATGGAATGTTAAATGTAACTAAAAATGTACTATGCATTCTTATGCTAAGGATGTATTTTATGATCAGAGTTACAATAATATGTAGAAAACCTAGCATATGTTGGACAGCAGTCTGATTGATGAATATCATTGTTTTGAATGATTATTTTTTAGCAAACCAAAAGTGGTTTTGGTTCTCAAAAGCATAACGTTACTTTTCTAAATGACAATATATCTCTCTATTATAAAAGAAAATCTTGAGACGAGACTATTGCCAAGAGATTTTTTTCAAGTCCTGCGAGACAAGACTATTGCCAAGAGATTTTTTCAAGTCCCGCCCTTGTCTCAGCCATTTGTCATCCACGCCCACATTCCTCTCACCTCTTATTTATGTGAATGCTTTTGTCAGACACAGTTCCTGTGCTCTCAGCTGTTATACATTTTTATGTTGTACTCACGTTAAGTTCCCAATAAAAGAAGACTTATTATGTCCAAATCTTATTGAAGAATTTCATCCCGAAGGGTTATCAACAGAAGAAGTGAGTACACGGACAATCCTATCACCGAGAAAAAATGAAGGCAAACTAATTAACGTGAAAATTGTTGTTTCGTTTACACGGCAAATTGGTTAAATGCGTATCAATAAACTATGCTGTCGAACAATTCTGACATATAAAATTTTAACAGGCGACAAGAAAGGTAATGTAGTACATCTCCCCCGGATAACATTAGACACCAAAGGAGATCTTGATATGCCATTCGTATTAAAACGTTTACAGTTTCCCATTAGAATAGCTTTAGCTATGACAACAAATCACAGGGACAAACATTCGAAAAAGTCTGTTTATTTATTAGAGAGAAAGAAACGCTAGTCACTCACGGGCAGTTATACGTTGTGTTTTAACGATGAAAGTCCAAACACGGAACGCCAGACAGAGCGAAAACATATAACGCAACGAATATCTCTAACGCAACATGAAACATAATTTTCTTTCAATTTATTACATTTTACTATGGTTAATTACTCGCTGTAATGTAAAATAGTTTTTACTATGGTTAATTACTCGCTGTAATGTAAAATAGTTAGTTCTATTATGCATATGTATCAATTCCCATGAAAATAACAATCTGTTTAAATTGTACATCTGCTTCCCTGTATGCGAGTGGCAGATCTGCAAAGTATCTAGCACGTAGAGCCCGCCTTTGGGTTGGCGAGCAAAGCAAGCGGTATCGTTAAGTTAAGATTAAGAAAAATATAAGTTATATGGCTGTAGTGTAATTGATTACCTGTTATAATTATTAAGCTACTTTATGTTTACCATATTAAATTGGATATGCTGTGGACACACAACTAATAAGTGATTGTAACCCACAGGTTTGCATCTGCTGACGATGATGGACTTGTTTTTGTGTGGAATATCCAGGTAAGTACATATTGATTAACAAATAATGTGATAATGAACAAAATACAAAGACTGTAGAGGCAATGGGTAGTTTTGTTGATGTCTATAAAAACTGTAAAATGTTAGACAATATTTTTTACAAAAAAGGAAGAAGAAAACAAGCCAAAAGTGATACTTAAAAATCTCTAAGGAATCTTTTCTAACAATTTATGACAATGGGGTGTAAATGTCCATTGCTTCCTTAAACTTGGCACTATCTTTGCAGAAATTGGAAAACTAAAGTCAGTGCTGTTCACATTAATACTAATAATTTAAGAAGACTTTCAGAGTCGTCGTAAATTTTAATGTGTCTAGAAACAATGAATTTCTCAGTTAATCATAAAAGGCCTTTTTTTCTTTAAATAATGACATAACTTTGATTCTATACTTCCATTGACTCACTGCATGCATTATAAACAGTTGACATACTTGAATATTTAACTATAACCAATTTGTTCATGTTTTTTAAAAGAAGTTAATAAAACTTATTTTTCCTGTAGTATTGGTGGTTTCAGAATATAGCACAAAAACCTTGCTGTTCTCAATACTGCCACATTCTGTTTTGAATAGTACAACAGATTTTTTTATGCTTAGTTTTTACATTTTGGACATTAGAAGGTTGGGCGGTGCAACTTGCACTTTTCCTTCCCTTGCACTGGTTGTTGTCCATGTAAATCTTCTCACATGGTACCTATGACTATGTGCGTTTTCCTCTGCATGCTCCTGTGACATCCCCAAACACATATAGATTAGGTTAATTGATAATCCGAGTCCTGTGACAGTCTGTTATCCTGTTCCAGGCTTTTTCCTGGTTTGTGTCCAAAGCTAGGCACCATTGTCAATTTAATAATGCTAAGGAAAAAATTTAAAACAGCCCATTCATTTTCTTTAATTCACTTTAAACATTTACATGATTGAATTTCATATGAAAGATTAATCTCACAGTACTCTTTGATGTATGTTATGTCACACCTGCATTTTAAAGGCTGTAATTTAAGATGGTTTTGGACTGTTTAATTATGTGCATTATCCTCATTTTTTATTTCACCTTTGTGATTCTTCTTTTGCTAAGGGTTTACCTAAAAAAATAGATTTTAAAAGTAGCCTTGTAGAATTTTAAATGATAAGTGTTTTGTCTTGGTAGAGTAATATATTACTCTACTTTCCCCTTTTGTATTATTAATGTGTAGCCTTTGTCAGAATGCCTCAAATCTCACAGACTTATCACGGTTTATAATGTACTAGCAAAATACCTGCGCTTTGCAGCAGAGAAGTAGTTTGTTAAAGAAGTTATGAAAAAGAAAAGGAAACATTTTAAAAATAACGTAACATGATTGTCAATATAATTGTCGTAGGCTTATTTTAGTACTGAGAGTGAATTTGATGATTGTAAAGAGTTTATGATTGTAAATGTTGTGTATGAGAAATGCACATTTTTGGGCAGGGAGCCAACCACGTGCTAGGTGCGCGGACAGTGGCTGTGCGGAAAAAGGAAGGGGAACCGGGGGCAGCCCTTGTGAAATGCCGTGAAATGAGTCTGTTAATTGAAATAAGGAATGAAACCACCAAAAGGAGAGGTCAGTTGTGAAAGTTCCTTATGGCATAATGGTGAGAACCACCAAAAAGAAGACGTTATTTTGGAAGGTTTGTTATGGGGCACGGCGTGAAATGAAACATATTTAACATTTGTAAGTACAGCGTAAAGAATGAGCATGGGAAATTTGGAATTCCTACTTATATTGGAAGTTGCAGAAATAGTGAAGAGAGGTTTCCCCTATCTATATATACAGTTTAGGGGGTACACTTGGGTGTTGCAATAGGACATGAAACATACCTAACTTTTGTAGGTTCACTGCAAGGAATGAGCATGCGAAATTTCAGCTTTCCACCTATATGGAATGTGGGAAAATTAGTGATGAGTCAGTGAGGGCTTTGCCTATTATATGTATAGATTGTACCATATAACTTCTCCCCACCTTTCCTCCTACATTTATAACCTCAGACAATTAGGTGTAGTAAAAAACATGCAGGAGTTAACTTACACTTTAAATAATGTATTATTGATAATATTCATAAATAATATCAACAGGCAAAGTGCAAGTGAACACTGGCAACCATACCACATGATAAATGCTGATGTGTAGTATCAGGTGGCACACGGACTTGTAGTTACTTTAAATGGCTTTAGTTAATGCATCATTTTTGGTCAGCTTTCTTCAGAACAGGCTGCATGGCCATCTCAATATGGCTGCCGAGTTGTGCTTCTCAGTATGGTCTTTTTCAGTTCACGGTGTGTGAGATGCTCCTTCATCAGTTGGTGTAAGAAAGACAGGGAGGTGTAAAGCTACCAAATTTATGCATTCTTTGTCCAAACCCTTACACCAATAGGGCGTCGTGCTACAGAATGGCCTCTGATTCAGGCCAATCCCAAACAACCATACTTCAGACCAATGGGGCACACTATACCTTTCACACCTGCCCCCAAAAGTATTTGCTCAGCTGATGCTTGCCTGCTTGGTAGATTGGCTTTCCTGTGGGGGTTGATTGAGAGAGCCCTGCAGAGAAACACTTGCCAAACTTGTTTTAGGCACTTCCCTCAACCCTGTCATAATTTACAAAGACTCAGTCCTAAAAGGGGTGGGGGAGGGGTTCTTAACCATCAAACCGTTGCTGTTCTTATCAATAATGTAACACTAATATTACATTGCTTTGTCTAAGTTACAAATAAAGACATACAAAATATGTATCAACTTATATACAAAATCTCACACCACAACAATAAGTTTGGAAGTTGAACATATTTCTTCACAATCATGGTATATATTAATTTGCCCTATGAAATTGCATAGTAAAGTGATGAATTTTTTTATAAATTTTAAAAATACCTACCCTGCGTTTTTACAATGGCGATTAAGGGTCTTGGAATTCTAGTGTAAAAATAAAAGCCTTAAAACTTACCAAATATCTCAAATTTGAAGCATCAAAGTTTTCAGTTGAAGAAAACAAGCATTTCTAAGGCATGCGTGTGGCAAGTTAATTTTAATATATTTTATCACAGATTTTGTGTACTATTTTCTTGAGGTAAGTATGCATGTCTCCTTTGCAGTGGGTGTTGTGGGTGAAGTTTTTACACAGCTACTAGCACCAGTGCCCACCTACCTAACATACCCTCTCCCCCCAGCCAAATGTCCGAAGCTACAGGCTATGTATTTTGCTACTTTGTCTCTGCGATTATTCTGCAATGGCTTTGTTTTGCCATGGCTTATATCAACAGACAGATGCATGCCCAAATGATATGATTATTTTTTTCTAACTAGCACCTACTTTTCACCTGTTACATTTCGTGTTATTATTTTACATAGCCAATGGAGCAAGATTTACGCCAAGTGGAAGCATCCTGGTGAACAGCGCACATAAGAGTTTCCTTGTACTTCATACATTCAACATGAACGTCCATACTAGTTTCACAGGAGCAATCAACACTTAGCATTATATACTTCCCAAGGCATGTTGTGTGCATGCACGATAAAATAATTATTCTGGGAAAATGACAAGAGTGTGTGATAGAGCCAAACCACAGTGAAACAGATTGAAGTGCCTCAGACCAATTATCAAGTTTTATATTATATGTGTAGTCAATCTTTGCAGAGGACATGGTAATAAAAGAACTGAGGACAAAATTTTTGAGTGAGTAAACTTACACTCACTGATGCCGGTCATTCCATAAATACATGGGGAAGATGTGCAAACTGCTATGCTACCACTCTATCTATGTTCAAATATCTATAAACTTCTGCCTGATTAAAACTAAATGTATGTCTATAAAATCTCTTCAGTTCTTGTCACTTGTTTGCACACTACACATGTGCTCAGTCTTTCTCTCACAAGGCCATTGAAGAACACGCATTATGATAACTGGGACAGCAGGCAATTTCTTTGGAAATAATGCAGTAATTTGTTTTCTTTTGAGCAAGGGAATAAGCTTCTGTATAGTTAAATTAATCTAAAGTGTGACTTTTCTTTCAGTTATTATTGTCAAGTTGTCTACAGAATAGATATAGCAATTCTCATCTGGGCAATTAATTTTCAATAATGTCAATAACAGAGCTTGGGATGGCTCTTTGAGGTGAAATGACACCTCTAGCACTGAAGGGTGCCTGGAGGAAGATGAGAAATGAAATGAAGCACTGAATCTCACAAAAACTGTTTTGCTTTTTTGCCTTTTTTCCTTCCTAAAGCAGCATAGGTACACTGTTTTGTAATAACTGTTATCAAGGAAATACACAATACACACAAAAACATAGAAAAAGAGTTGAGGTAGCCACCCCATATACTTGAAATTTAGGTTCAAGGAAAACAAAATTATGTATTTTTAGATGGCGCTCAATACAAAACTGACTAGGTCTAACAAAGGTGAAGTTTATATGTGATCGGAACAGGAAGTGATTTTAGAGACCCAGATCAGGAAGTGAGGTCAAGAGAGCTGGGACTGGAAGTGATTTCATAAGGTGGGACTTCCTGCTGATGGTCTGTAGAGGAGGAAAGAGAGAAAGTGTTAGGTGATATGGCCAACACCTGGTCTAGCGGATGAATACTCTTATTAAAGCTTGTAACCTGATTCCCAATCACACGTGTGTGACAGTATGCATTCTAAAGACGTGGTTCAGGCTATGCATTTTTAAAATGTATTAAAATGCTTCACTTTTGAATATGATTTCATGTGACAAACTAGAATATACAGTAAATATAAATTTCAGACTTAATCTGCCAAGTTTGAAATTTAAATTTCAAAAGTATTTACTAATACTTTTTAATAATCTTTTCATACACTGTTTTGCTTGTTTTGTGATGTAATTTTTGAACTTTTCAAATATGAATTAGTCCAACAACTGTTAGTGTACCTTTTTTATTATGGACTTGTTGCATCAGTTAAAATGTTTCTAATCATGTATACTGTCTAAAAGAAATGTGTCGTCTTCTGATATGGTTTTGGTTGAAATTTATGACCTATGTTTGTCAAATCTCTTGGATTTCATACAAGTCTTTATCCTGGCTTGTATGTTTCTCAGTAGTACTATCTTAGTTACTTGGCATTACCCAGGCTAGAAGATAGAAAGGTAGAAAGGTTAAAGGTAATCACTAGTTATATATGACCTTCGATTCATCAAGCTTCCCTGCTACTGCAATGAGATTCCATATAAGCCTATATATTAAGTTGGACTATCCCTGAGTTGTTCTCTTTCATGTTATCCCAGGCGTCATTCACAGCTTTCTGTAGCTCATGCCACCTCTTCATATGCAACCTAACCTTTACTTAAAATCAGAAGAGAAGGAAAATGGGAATAGCATAACAATCACTAAAGCTAAACTAATCACCAACTATCATTTGTATACTGAAGAGAATGGGATGCAATGCCTAGTTCAAGGTCTGCAGCAGTGTTTTACTAATGAGAGTTTACTCTTACAAGCATAAACGTCAGTAAATGACTGTGAAGACAGTGTGATCTGGGGCGGTATGGGGCTATCATAAAATAGTGAATGGATATCTTTAATCAAATAAAAAGTTAAGTGCAATAGGCAGGACTTGAACTCAAATGCTGTGCTTGAAAGGTGAGTGTACTAACCACTACATCACCACCACAGCCTGTTTGGCACTCTTTCTGAGCTGGTTGGTCACACTGTTGAATTTCTTGCTCACATTTTTAAACCCCAAACTGGCCATTCTGCCTGCCTCCCTGAATTAAATGTCAAGAACCTGTGTATAAAAAATTTCAAGTCAATTGTTTGATAAACAGCTGTGCATAAAGAACAAAAACAAAATGTACTTTAAAGAAATAGAGAGGCTCAAGTATTTGTAAACCTTCAAGATAATTAACATCCGTGTATCTAACATAAACAACCACCAGTGCCCTAATGCAGTTGAAAGTGTAATATTTCTGTTAGCCATGGGGAAGGAAATGCGTAAAAATGTAAATTAAATATATTGTTCAGTGTTTTCTTTGTATATAGTAAATGAACTCAAAATTCAGATTTCATGTTGTAAGTAAACTACATATTTTTTAATTGTAAAATGCTCTGTACGATGCAGTTTGAACTATGTTTTTACTACATGAAGCAAGAAATTCATCAAGTTTGCCAGCAGAGGGCACATTTGATGTTTGTTTTTCGAGTAGTGCTAAAAATAGCATAATTTGAAGGAATGTTTATGTTATTATTTACAATTTACAAGTACTGTATTGAGTTCTTATAAAGTATTAGTTTGAAAATCCTGGTCATATGTGTAATTTTATGCAGTTCATTATAAAAGAGTCAATAAATATTATTATAAGTAATTGAAATATTATAGTAAATATTATCGAATACCCTTGTTTGTGTCCTTTCACACCCTCACAGTAACATCTGTCGTATTATCTTTAACCAGTGTTCCATGCTCTGCCAAGGTGTCCACATGGCTAATTTCCAAGGTCAAAGTGAAAAAACTTTTCGGCAAATTTCATCGATCAACGCTACTATTAAACAAAATATTCATATAAGAGTAAATGGTAATATTATTAAAATAATTTAGTTAAATTTTTTTTCAGTTTATTCCAATTTATATTAACCACTCCTGCTTCAAAAATATTAATGGAATTTAATTTCTTCTGTTTGGAATGCAAATCCACAAATAAAAAAATAACTCTAAACAAAGCTACATCATGAAGTTGCCTAAATTTTAGTTTTACTGCTGTATAGTAGTACATACATGCTTTAAGATTATGGATAAACTTTTCACTCATTTGGCTGGTTATGGTGAAAATGTAAAACATAATTTTCTTCCTGTATGCAGTGCTCTGAACACTTGTTTCTGTAACAGCCGTTAACCAAGTTAGAAATCCAGTCATTTGTCATGGATGTGATACACTAATACAGGACATACTTAAAGGCCAAAATGTTTCTCTTAGTTAAACTAATGTTTATTATATATAATCATAGATTTCTGTCTTCTCTGTATTTAAAATATGTAGTACACTTGGTTTTGAGACTTTTAGAAATTTGTATATTAATAATATATTTACATCCTTGATAATATATTTACATCCTTCAAACAGCTCTGCATCAAATATGATCTCCTATTTAAACAATTTTCCAACCGCATGCAAATAAGAAATTATTATCCCTAACCTTTCCCCTGATGCAAGGGAAGCTCCTCCATAAACCATTCTCAGTGCTCACTCACTACCCGTTTGGCTTCCAAAGTCAGTATAGTGGCACTCTATTTGTCTGGTCCAGCTCACTACCAGGTGATGATCTGTATAGCTGAGTAACAGGCAAGAGTGGGGAAGACCCAAGCATGCTTGACATTGGCAAGTTTAATTCCATAGAAGTCATATCACACTCACCCATATCACTCATACTTATTTCTAGAAAATATTTCTTGCAGCTAATTCGTTTCATGAAGAAGTAAACAACATCAAGTGGATGCAACAAATGTGCACCAAACTTCCCCTTGGATGTTGCCCCTATGCTTGAAGGAGAACCATATTTGCAGTATTATCGTGTAATGAGTGGAACTCACCCAGTTCATTATGGATTGTCCTTCTCTCACACCCTAAACTTTATTCACAAACACACAAAAGACATACACATAGACTGTATCCAAACAAGCACTGATTATAAGTGATGCTTGCACAGTCTATCACTCATCAGTTCTCCACATTGGAACTCACTAACTTTGGTTTGAACAACACACAGGTGTCCTCAGATATAACCTAGACAACAAGAGTACCTTGGTCCCCGAGAGTAACCTAGATGCATGAATATAACAGGTGACGAACCTTGATCCCTAAGAATAACCTACAAATACAGAGTCTAATATTCCTTGGTTTAAACCACTTACTGGCCAACACTGTTTTTTACCCTTTCCATGCTATCTACCCTATTGGAAATGCATTTTCCCAGCCTACTGACTCTGCAGGAAAAGAAAGTGGCTATCTCCATTATACCAGGACGCCCTGTGTTTACTGTATTACTTCAGTCACTCTAAATATAAAAACAATTTATATAAATTGAAAAACAAACTATTATTTATTAAAATGGAATAATATCAGTGTATTTCGTCTTAGAAAGTTTACTTAAGAATAGCAGCATTGTTGCCAGTGTGTCAGATGTTGTCCTGGGCAGCATGTTTAAATTAAGTACTTGGGCATATTTGCTATGCCCCCTAGATGATAGAATGATGTAGGGAGATGGGGAGAGACATGAAAGTTCTCTATTACCCTCACATTTATGACAGTCCTTGGGTTCCCTGCCACACCTCATGGACAAATGGGATCAATTTTGTTTAGCTTGTTTAGCTATAACTCAGTCCCCCAGATCAGCATGACAAGAAATAGCCTACTTTTGTTCCTGCTTTTCATCTTTTTCTCCAATTTCCAAGCTCATAAGGCACTATAGTCATTATAAACTAAGAGTGTACATTTAGATAAACACGGAAAAAGAATGTACAGATGTAGTTAGGTCATAAATTGCCTTTAAATGCCCCAAAGAGTTCATTGTAGTTTGTAATTGATGTAATATATTTGAGGTGTATATTTTAATTTACACAAAATTATGATTTTATCCAATGAACAGTTGCCCGTAACAAAACCAGTCCTCAAAGGATGAAGACAACGAAAAAATAAATTAATTTAATGAAATCTGTGCTCCTCTGATGTCTAGTCATTATGCACCAGTCACCCTCATCAGCCAGTCCGCTTGTCATCTACTAAAAATGTGTTTTCCACTTTTTACAAATATAATATTTCTTCATTTCTTTTGTTTTATAAGCTATAATGATATTATACTGTAATGTACAGGTTACAAAGTCATTTTGTCCATGTAAGTTCTTCTGTGTGCACTTTTACTGGAAATATCCAAATGTTGTAGAGAAAAAGTCCTCTCATTTTACTCACATTCTGCATGAAGCAGCCTAATTAATAAAATAATTTATTAACACAGTTAATATTACACTTGATTTGTTTTGAGGAAGGAGAAACTAGTTGAACTAATTATTTGTTTCTTTTTATGATACTTAAATAGAACTTTACTAAACATAGGCTTGATGTTGTGTGGGCTTTGTAAATACTAATATCTAATAAGGAAAAGCTGTGATTAGTTATTCTTTTTCTAAATAGTCCTTAAAACACAAAGTTTTTTAATTTTAGTGTGATATCTGATCTTGTAATGGATTAGCTTGTAAAATAATTTAAAATACTTGATACATTATTTTTCTTTCAAGACAGGGGAAAGGCTTCATGAACTGAGAGGCCATACTCAGCAGATCACAGCAATTACTGGCTTCAAGATGAAAACTGCAGACATATGGTGTTCCATGATTTTGACTGCCTCCTCAGACAGGACTATCAGTGTATCCTTCTTTACAATGATTGTCATTATGTTTTAGTTTTTTTTTTCCTTTGAAAATAAAATATAAAGTAAAGCAAGGGTATGGTAGTTTAAAATTAAAATAGACCAATATAATTGCAATATTAAAAAATATGAACTGAAACATGACTTATAAAGATTACTAAAATTATGCCGAAATACCATTCCACTTTATAAAAGAACTGTTTTGCTCAGTATAGCTTAGCTTGATTGATGCTTGCTTAATAGTGCTTCTGGTAATACTTCTGTTACAAGGCAGCTACATTCATTATGCTTCTATTGAGCAACAACAAAATCAAAGTAGACAGAGTGATCTGTTATTAAACATATTTGTGATGGCTCTTTTGTTACATAAGACAAAGTGATATGAACATTAAGAAAAGGTAAAAATACAAAAAGGTACATTTCACAGATTGACCTGATATCTGCAGAGATTCTGTTTTTTAAATAATCCCTAGGAAATAAGACTAAGAATTAAAGTTTGAGTGAAAGTGGACTGTTATGGTCAGCAAATTCTAAAAATTGGTGTTTACTTTTTTTCCCCCAAATACACTAAATTTCCAGAAAGCATTTAGACCAATATTTGTCTTTTATTTGGGCAAAAGTGTAACATTTTATAGGCAGTGTTTTAAGGAAATGCTTTTGTTCGCTATTGTCACTTGTAGCATATTGCATATAGAAATCTCTGTCTTTAGCCTGCTGTCATTAAACTGGCCCCAGGCCCAGTGTTCATCGTTACAGCTGTTTCATTCTTGAATCAAAACATACAGTGAAGGTACTGAAAAGCCAGATGACATACCATTGTCAAATTTATGACTTAGCTTGTGGAAAATGAGTATGAGGCACCCTAAACATGAAATAACTGAGTGAAATTAAAAATACTAATTTGGCAAGCTTGAGGAAGTATGCTTGTTTTGAATGACATTAGTTCAGTTCATTATTCCATATTCCAGTGTTTTAAGAATTTTGTTCAACATTTTATTTATCTATTGAGACTGTATCTCATTTTTTAAATTCAGTGTTATTCATTTTTATAAAAATGTGTCAACCAAATAGTAACCAGAAGGTGAGTATAGAAATATTATTTACAACAAATTTTGATTCTTTAATTACTGGCTTGGCTATGGGATGTTGACAATGGAAACCGAGTACACACTGTCTCAGAACTTCAGTCTTCAGTAAAGGTAAGTGTTTTGTGCAGTCTAGTGATTTTAAGTTAAGATCATTGATATAAACAATAGATACATTAAAATATTTTATGGAACTTGAAGCATATTAATTTTTACAGTTGCAAGTAGATAATACAGTGGTCCAATAGATTTTGTTCAAATCCTTTTGCGGAAAAAATGTAACTAATCTGAATATAATGAAGAGCATATTATTCACTTTGTCATTCATTTATTTCATATCCCACTTTTTTATGCATTTTATACTTTAAGGGTAAGTATGGTATTTTTTAAGTTAAAGTAATACTGTATCTTCATAAACCTGGTATCTATGCATTTGCCACACAAATTTGTGTTCTAATGTTAAGCATTTTCTATAAATGCTAAAAAATACAAAGTTGGTGTTGGAGTTTTATAATGTAACCAATGGTGCACAAGACACTTAAAAAACAAAAGCCTAAAAATTATATTATTATATATTTTTAAATACATGCATTTTTCCAGCCAAGAGAGTTTATTCAAGCATTAATTTGTGTCTTGAAATTATCCACGCATTGTAAAATAGCTTATATATGTCAAATTTTTAATTATAATATAATTATTATTATATTAATATTACGAGATTCAGCAGTTTGAGAAGAAGAACAACTGGGTGCACTACATCAACATTTATCTTCTTCTGGAATAACCTTTCACCTCCTGGGGTATGGGTTTGTGTCAGAAGACAAAATCACAGTAAACTGTTTGTGCCACATGCTTGGTATTGTGTTGATTTACTTTCTATTCCACGTGGCAAATACATATATACCATGTTTGTGAAGAAATAACTTTTGACTACCGAACCTATCCTTTAAGGAGATGACCATTTAATAGCACTAGTACTTCCTTGGGTCACTTAAAACGGTCCTGTAGCCACTCCAGACAATTGAAAGACAATTACTATTCAGTGGTGTCTTGATTTCTGATACAGACTTAATGTTGTGGTGAAGACTGTTTGGTAGGGGTGAAGAAGCCAGCAAAAGTAGCCTGACTTGAATCTTGCAACTCTCAACCAGTTATCCCATGGATTTTTTTTTATTAAAAAGGAGTCTAATATGTATTCCACTTTGCACAAATTGCAGTTTGTTTTATTCTCTTAAAAGTACATTGAGAGTCTGATGTCAATGCAGGAACTATTTTGATTTTGAGTCACTCCCATACGTTTAATATCTACAAGCAAATCATATGTATGTACTTCTAGTGAAATATGTATCTAGCTTCTGGCATGAAATGAAGCTCTTTAAAGATTTGTATGGTTAATTGTTATCACTTGGCTTGTACTAGTGAGATGTGTAATTTGCTGCAAAAACATTTTTTGGTACTTGCAGATTAGAGATTTTCTTCATTTTAGTGTATTTTAGTTTCCTGAAATACTAAAAATTTACAATGCGAAGGCTATTATTAAATAATTTCACAGGCAAACAGTACACAATACATACTTCTCTAAACCAATGTTTTAACGTCCACCACCACCTCATCCTAGTTATAAGAGGGGCTATGAGAAAACTGCTAAAATTGACCATGGGTTCAAGCTTTTGCCTCAACACAGAATCTGTTCTTTTCTATTTTCAATATTCTTTTAATATTATTTTAGAGTTCTTAATCTTGTTTAGTGCACTGTCATCCTTAAATTAATCCTTTTGGAAATATTTTGCATAAAACACCCATTCTGAATGATCATTCTAATGTGGTTGTCTTTTTTCAACTGCTAGCTTGCCGTCTAACTGTACTTATTTCCTTACCCTGTATTAGCAGCTTATTCTTGATGTAGTATATTATCTGAAATTCTAACAACTAAAGTTTATACAATATGGGTGAACCCAGTGATTTTATCGTTATTTTGTTAGTAATTGTATCAGTTTCACAGTCACTAAATTGTCTGAGTGAAAGACACATTTACTGAGTCTTTAAGGTCCTTATTATCTGCAGCAAACAATAGTTAAGTAACAATAAATTAAACACAATCAGTTTACCTAATGTGTCATTCCCAGCCATCTTCAATGCAGTTGTAAAATGTATTGAAAAAGATAAATAATTAATAATAAAGTGGTTCAGTGCAGGGAATTTAGTTGTACTGTTTTCTGTTGGTTTATTGATGATTATCTGCAAAGTGATTATTGTAACATCGGAAATCATGTGATCTAAGTGTTTGAGTTTCTTAATGAAAATCAATTCATATTCTACAAAATGATAGTTTTTTAATATTAGAGGTTAAAGTACATATGTATACATTAGAGCAAGTTTCTGTTTTATATTGTGTTCAGAAAAGAAATGAACATTTTATTTAAATAATTCTTTTCATGGTGATGGAATCACCATGACCTTTTATCAGTATTTCATAAAAACAGAAACTTTTACCATTGTTAGTACTTGCCTTTGCTCCCACATCTTTTGCTCCAGCTCTTAATTCTTGACTCTCAGCATCTTTAACAATAACTCATACATAAAACCTCTCCAGGTACTTAGGAGATTCATGACGATGGTCTAATTTGTTTATTTGTTAACATGAAAATAATCTGGCTAAAACAAATTTTGCATTGTTTATGCTGAATCTTTAGGTCTTGCAGAGGTTTTAACGAAAACGGTTGACTATCTATTATGCATACCTTTTATTTTGTTTGTTTAGTTAAATAAAAAAATTGTTCTATATAGTAATAGACAATCATAATAGAATTTATTTATTAATATCTCTTAGGTAATATATACTGCATTAAGGTGTATTATATTCTGGAGTTAGAATTACTTACTGTATGTAATTTACATTTTATAGTGTCTTCTTGCCTTGGAAAGGCTTGATTTATGGCTTTCTGGAGGAAATGATTTGTGCGTCTGGAACAGGAATTTTGAGCTTCTTTGTAAGATGGAACCTTTCACTGATGCAGGTAATTAGGTTTATTAGCATGAAGAAAAAGTATCTCATGTTGTGGACTAGAAAAGCCACTTACCCTTTGGACACCAAGATACAGTATTATAGATAACATACATTGATTTTAATACCAGTGAACAAAAGCAATACACTGTGAGAGAGTTATATGATGTAAATAAATACATAGTTCTTCTGTGAACAGTCAGTGGCAAATTTTTAATAATATACTTTGTCATTTTTTCATTGAATTTATTTTCCTCAACCAAACTACATATGAATGTAGGAATGTTTTAAAATTAATTTTTAAAATATAGTAATTATTATCTTCAAACAAACATACTAGCTAATTAGAAAGAATCGAAAAGATGTAACTTTTTATTTCATGTTTGCTAAAGTGGCTAAGGGATGCAAACAGATGAAGAGCCTAGAATATAAAGCAAATTGAGATTACAGATAACTTAATCAACATTTGTGAACCCATTGACCATGTATTTCTTTCTAGTTAAACCTTCGCTTTTATTTAATCAAACACAAATCTATTAAGTTTAAATGTACCACTTTAATGTTGTCTCTTAAAAGTAGTAAACTTTTTCCGAGGCCTGGTTAAGAACATAATAGCAGTACTTATTTACTATATTGTCGTGGATGTGCAATTTGAGCCACCTCAGTTTGCAGATTTGCACTGTGGTAACTGCTGGTTGAGAACCCATGATGCCTAGATTACAGCAGTCCTTAGAAGTAGTCTTTTATCAGCCTAAGATAATAGAAGACTTCCGGCCTTGGCAGGGCAGATACTGCTTTTGAACTCTGTGATGTCAGCTAACCTCTCTCTCTCACTCAGTCCCCACCGTCCTGTGTAGTGCCACTGTAACATATTTACTCTTTTAAACTCCGTAATAAAGATAATCGTCTAGTGGGTCATATTCAGTAACATCTTCCAGAATACAATCTAGAGAGTCTAGACTGATACTTTTAATCCTATTTCAATGCACTTAAGCACAGAACCAACTTCGTTCCCACCTGCTGCAGCAGTCAGCACCAGAAAAGATGATTTTAAGTGAAATTCAAGTGCTGAGTAAATTCAATAAAACCTTTGCCAGAAACATATCATTTGGTTCAGTACCATGGAAAGTAAAATATTTTAGATTGTTACTATTGTATTTGTTGTCATGTCCGCTTATTTTATCCTATGACAATAGTGTGTGATTAGTAAGAACACAGACCTAAGCTATCTAATTTATGGCTATCATACATTAAACATTTAAACAGATGTTGCATGAAGTAAATGGCAATGTTTTTTCCTGTCTCCTGTTCAACTACAGTGGAAAATATCAGTATATCTGATTTTTCTTTTCTGTTTGAATGTCTCAAACAGTCATGCTTTTTAACAGTGTTTTAACATTGGCAATGTTTCTTTAACTGCCCACCATCACGTAGCTTCATACTAATCCAGGTAGAGCTTCCTGCATAAAAGATTAACTTTCATTGGTCGCTATATTGGCTCACACCACCTAATTAAAAAGCAGGCTACAACTTAAAATCAATGACTTGGTTTCATGCACCCCTTGGAAAACTGCAACCATTTTTAAAGATTACAGTTATTTTAGTCTTTCATTTTTTTCCTTGACCAACTGCAACAGTAAACCTTCATTCTGTGCTGCCAAAAGTTATGTTGACTCTCCCATGGGGAATGCAGACTTCAGCCTAATCCCACATGCACATAAAGCCACAGATTGCTGACAGAAATGTATTGAAGACCAAATACATTTTTTACATGCTTTTGCTAGTGAAAAGTCAAGCAAAATGACACCTTTTATTGGCTAACTAAAAACATTACAATATGCAAGCTTTTGGGGCAACTCAGGCCCTTTCTTCAGGCAAGATATAAAGCAAGAAGCTGAACACAAGTAAAAAATTAAGTGCTGTACTTTATTGGACAATTAGCAGGCAAGCTAATCCACATTCTGGCATAGTGAGCCAGCCAGGATCAGAGAGTGATAAAAAAGCTACATAAGAGGATGGATTTATTGATAGTAAGGTACATAACCATTATCTTATCTTTGTTTGTTCACATGTCACTTTAACCTCTGCCTCTTTCAGTCTTCTTATAAGTTCTTTTCTCCAGCCTGTTCCTGACTTTTATAGCCGTACCTTGTGTTTGCATTTTCAAACTACTTTATCTTTCATACATGTACATATGTAATGGGCTTAGGTTTGTTGACAGTTTCTTCTATTATTGTTCCCCATTTCTTAGGAATTACAACCTTTATAGAGCTACCAAAGAACTGCATTGTTGCTGCTGTGGATAAAGAACTTAGTAAGTTGATTGCTTTAAGCATGTATTATTTAACTTAACTTCTTACCTGCCTTTCTTGTTTTGAGAGGCAAAAATTAAAATACTAATATGGGTAACTTTACATTTCAGTAATTCCTTTCTCTAGGGTACACATAGAGCCGAAGGTGATAAAACATTGTGATTGAATATGATACATTTTTATTTCACAATTACAAAAACAATTTAAATGAGCTCCAGTATGTCATTATTCACCACTGTTTGAGTGACTGATGCAACATCCTTGTCATATATTGTCCAAGGTTCAGTTTAGGGCATTTTCCTGTTTGATACTTATTTTTACCCTTAGGTCATGTAATTTTACCTTTAGGTCATGTAAGTCTCAATCACATATCCTTACACTTTTACACCTATGTCTTGTGTAAAACCTAACAATGACAGTTACTTATATTTTTTAAATTATTTATATGACTTTAAGGTTTAGATGGCAAGTAACATTCTTGGATTCATCTGCATTACTGTATATGCATAGTGCACTTTGGTTTAGATGATGAAAGGTTGTTTAAGATTATGTTTCTGGTGTTGATATCTTTGCACCAAACAAAATGTGCCCGTCAATAGATTAGTAATTAATTAAACTGCTGCCACTGATTTGGTTCAATGTGTTTCCATGTGTAGGTGTTGTTGTTTTAGGTGCATCTTCCAGCCTTGATGCATTTAAAGAAAGAACTCGCACAAATGCACAGGGTACATAAATAGTTCCTCAGTTTTAGCTAGCTCATAGTACTAAGAGTTTATTGATCATCAGATAATAAAGAGATTGTGGGTTATTATTTTAAGATGTTTTACAAAATATGTAACTTCATATTCACACTGTACTTTTATGTACACTGTATAGTGAAAGTATTTTTATTGTGAAGGGATGAACAGCAGACCAGAACACCACATGTCCTTAGTTATGCTTGCATGTCAAGCAGTATACACTAATAATACTTCAGTAAAAAATCTAAGTCCTGTTGTATACACTGGCGTTAACATTAGATAAATTCTATAGAGAAGTTCTTGCAGATGCTTTTTAAAGTCAATGACTATGTTTTAATTAACTTTATACAAACTGTTTTGATTAGTTAGCCTTCATGGATGAACACTTCCCTTATTTGATGTTTGACTTTTTAAAAGTTATTTATAGACTGACTCTGTCAACATGTGATGAACAGAAGTGGGATATTCAGGAGATCAGAAGACTGAGGGACCATCAAGACAACATTCGGGCTTTGATCAATGTAAATGGTAAAACCTTATATTTTATTTGTATAATTTTGTACTATTGGCTCTAATATTAACTCTTTGGTGTCTGCAGCTGTTCATGTACATCTAATTGCTCACACATTTAAAATGGAAAAAATACCCAAGACTATGTCGAGACTGCTTGATATGTTTGAATAAATTCTCACTCAACATTTTTGCTGTCTAAGAAGAAACAAAAGAATTTGGGGAATACATAATTTCTGGCAAGTTACAACATCTGAGATACATTTTGTTCCATTTATTTTGTTTTTCTAGTTGGAACACAGGCAAATGAAGTGATTAGCTTGTTTGTCACACAGTGTCAGTAGCAGGATTTGAATTCACAACCTCAGGGTATGAAATTCTAGGTCCAAAGATTAACCACCACACCACTATTGTTACACAATGTCCTTAGTTAGTAATAGCCTGATTGTTGAATGTATTGCTAGTTTCTACTATTTTGTTTTCTAGTAGACAAGTTGTTTATATATTTATTGTTTTATTATTCCTATAAAAGTCTTTTATGAAAGACTTTCATCTTGCTGTTTAACCATATATTTTACCTGTCTTTCCAGACTGGGCTTTTGCAAGTGGTTCACACATTGGTGAAGTAATCATCTGGGATTCTTTGAGCTGGATGATTATTGCAAATACACGCGTTTTTGCTGAAACAGCAAATGCAAATGAACAGCCAGAAATAAAAATAACACCATTCAAACAACAGGAAATGTCTATACAGCATTTAGCATCCGATGGGGAAGTAAGAAATTATTTTATTATGTACAATGAAAAACTGAAATTAATTGGATGTTTCTACTAATTAATTATAATTTGGTTTTGTCTACCTCTTCACCTGGCTCCACATTTTTAAAGTGTATCAAAAATACCTTTAGCTTACAGAGTTCCACAGCTTTGTGAACTGCTGACAAATACAGTAAACGATTAATAGTTAAATTTAAGCTGTGTGAGTAAAGTTATAAATATACTATGTTTGACTGAAGATAACCCATGTATTTTAATTTATAGGAAAATAATTCTTTAGGTAATGAACACATGGCTTGCATTCATTTTATGTGGAGGTGGTGCAATGATTTTTTTTGTTCTATGAAACTGTCATTTGCTCTTCAAGAGAAAACAGCAAGATTCTAAAGTTTACACAAGTAACAAAATATGCAGTTAAATAGGTGATGGATATACAGTAAGATAAGTTGAGCAAGATGTCAATTAGCAGGTCTTTAGTGTTGAAAAGTTCCGGTTAAATTCCTGTATATTAGATAAAAATGACTTCCCTAGTTTTCACTTCTCTCACTAATTTGTACATTTTTTTGTGCTGCAATAAATATTTTTCATTTATGTCAGTTCTTATATAATAAATGTGTTTTCTTCCAGTATGTTGTGGCTGCTGTTGGAAATGGCATATACCTCTATAACCTTTTGACAAGAAATGTGACTGCATATAAGAAGAATGCCCATGATTCAAATGTCCTACAGATTTTAAAATTTTCAGAAAAGTATGCTATTTGATATTTTCTTAATAAGCAAAATAAAAAACATGAACACTTTCAGCACTGAGTGTGTTGTGTGCATCTTAAAACCTGATATAAATGGAACATGCCTTGATTTAATAGTCTGTAGGCATTTAACAGTATTTAAGGAAAACTTCTTTCAACTATCATTTTTTGATGTAACTGCTAGGCTATAACCTTCACTACAATACTAGCAGTTTCTTTTATTATAATCATTCACAAATGCAAGGACAGAATTTTGTTGAAGATATTACTCTCCTTAACCCATTCATGCACCATTTCAATCTACATTAAATATTCAACTATGACCTGTTTGCACCAATAAATACTTGTTTATATTTTATTTAGAGTGTTTTTATGTGAAGTGTTTAAAAATTAGGAAAAGGAAATGCCTATACCTTCAGAATTCACCAACATTTTGTATTACACCACAATTATTAAAAGGTAGCTTTTTTTTTTTACAGTGGAAAAAGTCATGTTTAGTAAACTTTACAAGGAAAGCTTGCATCTCTTTCCAGATAAAATACTCTCCATCAGCCATGTTTCATGCTGGAAACACTTCATGGTACCTTGATTTACTTTAAAAAATGTAGTTTAACTACTTGGATCAAACTGTTGGTTTTCATTGTACCATAGTACCATTATCAGATTACGTTTATTAAAAAGGTAGTTTATGATGACTTTAGTAGCTTGTAATATTTCTTGCAATTGTGTGTTATGTCTCTGTTTCTTTTTTAATTATCTTAGAAATGATTATATAATAAATGATTAAATAAGTTTGAGGTGTTTTACACTTAAAATATTACATTTAAAAAAATACTACTACATTAAATGGTTTAGGCCATCATTGTTAGTGGGCTTCTCATCTTAATTGTAAAAAAAAAACTTTAAAGGAGAAAAATTAACTTCAATTTTATATTCTTATGTATTATTATACTAGTGTTGTAATAAGTTTGGTTTGTTTTGATTTCATAGGCACCTAATTTCCTGTTCTGAAGATGGAAGTGTTCGTATGTGGGAGCTTCAAGACCTTCCTCTAGCTGCAGAGCCAGCATCCTCAGGTTAGATGTAAATTTTTATATTCAGAAACAAATTCACAAAGAAATATGGTAATAGTAAATTAGGTAAGCTTGTTTAAGAAAGCAGATGATTCAACCCTAGAATTTTATTCATCCTTTACATTGATGTGTAAACTTATATTGCTGTCATTACAAAAGCTTACAGCGCTGCTGCCTCGCAGTAAGGAGACCTGGGTTCGGTTCCCGGGTCCTCCCTGCATGGAGTTTGCATGTTCTCCGCGTGTCTGCGTGGGCTTCCTCCGGGTGCTCCGGTTTCCTCCTACAGTCCAAAGATATGTTGGTTAGGTGCATTGGCGATCCTAAATTGTCCCTAGTGTGTGCTTGGTGTGTGTGTGTGCCCTGCGGTGGGCTGGCGCCCTGTCCGGGGTTTGTTTCTGCCTTGCACCCTGTGCTGGCTGGGTTTGGCTCCAGCAGATCCCCGTGACCCTGTGTTCGGATATAGCGGGTTGGATGATGACTGACTGGCAAAAGCTTACAGTATATTTGGAAAGTAGTACTATTAGTTGTAGTTGTGGTAATAATATTTTCACTTGTATAGAGTTAACTGAAATTCTTAGTTACATGTCCGAATAACATATCAGCACTCTCCGACATCATAATAAATCATAATGTAATAAAACGCACAACTTAATTTTTTTTAACCGAATGTGCAAATTATTGTATGTGTTATGTAACATGGAAAAATAAAACATTTGCAAACCTGTTTGATCCAGTTCGTATGTGCTGGCCTATTTCAGTGCATTATAGCCCTCTGCCAGCATTAGTGATGCTAGCCGCCCACATTAAACTCAATGTTAACATCAAAGCAGGAGTTCAAGCCTAAAAGGGGACTAAGCCTATACCACAAACTAAAAGCAAGCTCAGACTCAGTTACAGTAAATTCTTGCACTTATTTTCAAAAATAATGTTGAATAATTCAAAATTAAGTCACAAAGAAATAATATATCACATGAGGTGTAGGGGTGAATGAACATATTTTTCATGATCACATTTACTTGAACTGACTGAGAAGTGCAGAAGCAAAGAGAATTAGCACACATCCTTTCAGTCTTCAGTGTAGTTTTATGAACATTTGTGTTTTTTTATTGTTTTTTTTTAAATTGCAAGCAGTAAATAGCCACATTCACTAAATGAAAGATAATTTCACAATTGTAAATGGCATACCACTGAAAATTCCATCCATCCATCCTTCCATCCATTTTCCAACCCGCTGAATCCGAACACAGGGTCACGGGGTTCTGCTGGAGCCAATCCCAACCAACACAGGGCACAAGGCAGGAACCAATCCCAGGCAGGGTACCAACCCACCGCAACAAACACACCCACACACCAAGCACACACTAGGGCCAATTTAGAATCGCCAATCCAACTAACCTGCATGTCTTTGGACTGTGGGAGGAAACCCACGCAGACACGGGGAGAACATGCAATCTCCACACAGGGTGGACCCGGGAAGTGAACCCAGGTCCCCAGGTCTCCCAACTGCGAGGCAGCAGCGCTACCCACTGTGCCACCGTGCCGCCCCTGAAAATTCCAACACCATTGAAATTGTAACGCTTGACTGAAATTTTCAATAAAACCTATTGTACTGAGAAAAAATACCTAAAAAGCATCATTGAACAGCACTGTCAGAACCATTACAAAGTATGATTACTTCAAGTCTGATTTTCGTCTTTAGTCATTGTAAACATTGAACCTACATCAGCAGAGAAAAGTAACAAGACAATTATGGTGAAGTATACAGTGGTGTGAAAAACTATTTGCCCCCTTCCTGATTTCTTATTCTTTTGCATGTTTGTCACACAAAATGTTTCTGATCATCAAACACATTTAACCATTAGTCAAATATAACACAAGTAAACACAAAATGCAGTTTGTAAATGGTGGTTTTTATTATTTAGGGAGAAAAAAAAATCCAAACCTACATGGCCCTGTGTGAAAAAGTAATTGCCCCCTGAACCTAATAACTGGTTGGGCCACCCTTAGCAGCAATAACTGCAATCAAGCGTTTGCGATAACTTGCAATGAGTCTTTTACAGCGCTCTGGAGGAATTTTGGCCCACTCATCTTTGCAAAATTGTTGTAATTCAGCTTTATTTGAGGGTTTTCTAGCATGAACCGCCTTTTTAAGGTCATGCCATAGCATCTCAATTGGATTCAGGTCAGGACTTTGACTAGGCCACTCCAAAGTCTTCATTTTGTTTTTCTTCAGCCATTCAGAGGTGGATTTGCTGGTGTGTTTTGGGTCATTGTCCTGTTGCAGTACCCAAGATCGCTTCAGCTTGAGTTGACGAACAGATGGCCGGACATTCTCCTTCAGGATTTTTTGGTAGACAGTAGAATTCATGGTTCCATCTATCACAGCAAGCCTTCCAGGTCCTGAAGCAGCAAAACAACCCCAGACCATCACACTACCACCACCATATTTTACTGTTGGTATGATGTTCTTTTTCTGAAATGCTGTGTTCCTTTTACGCCAGATGTAACGGGACATTTGCCTTCCAAAAAGTTCAACTTTTGACTCATCAGTCCACAAGGTATTTTCCCAAAAGTCTTGGCAATCATTGAGATGTTTCTTAGCAAAATTGAGACGAGCCCTAATGTTCTTTTTGCTTAACAGTGGTTTGCGTCTTGGACATCTGCCATGCAGGCCGTTTTTGCCCAGTCTCTTTCTTATGGTGGAGTCGTGAACACTGACCTTAATTGAGGCAAGTGAGGCCTGCAGTTCTTTAGACGTTGTCCTGGGGTCTTTTGTGACCTCTCGGATGAGTCGTCTCTGCGCTCTTGGGGGAATTTTGGTCGGCCAGCCACTCCTGGGAAGGTTCACCACTGTTCCATGTTTTTGCCATTTGTGGATAATGGCTCTCACTGTGGTTCGCTGGAGTCCCAAAGCTTTAGAAATGGCTTTATAACCTTTACCAGACTGATAGATCTCAATTACTTCTGTTCTCATTTGTTCCTGAATTTCTTTGGATCTTGGCATGATGTCTAGCTTTTGAGGTGCTTTTGGTCTACTTCTCTGTGTCAGGCAGCTCCTATTTAAGTGATTTCTTGATTGAAACAGGTGTGGCAGTAATCAGGCCTGGGGGTGGCTGCGGAAATTGAACTCAGGTGTGATACACCACAGTAAGGTTATTTTTTAACAAGGGGGCAATTACTTTTTCACACAGGGCCATGTAGGTTTGGATTTTTTTTCTCCCTAAATAATAAACACCATCATTTAAAAACTGCATTTTGTGTTTACCTGTGTTATATTTGGCTAATGGTTAAATGTGTTTGATGATCAGAAACATTTTGTGTGACAAACATGCAAAAGAATAAGAAATCAGGAAGGGGGCAAATAGTTTTTCACACCACTGTAGTTATAAAGCATAGTAGCTTATATGGTAGCTAAACAATTTGGTGCTTAATATTTGAGCTTACTGTTGTGTTTTTAATGTGAAGAAAGGGTTTGTACTGCATGCATGAGTGTGTGATGGAGTTTATAGGGAAGAAATAATATCAAATCATGACTTTACTTTGAAACCCTTTGTTCTAGGCGTTTTAAATAACACATTAAATTGGCTTAAGAAAACAAAATCAGGTCTTTGTTAGAACTATTGCAAAAAGTATGTCAATTAATTATGTGCACATAATAATCATGAGCTTCTTTTCAAATAGCTTGCCATAATTTATATAAAAAAATAATGTGTATATGGGACTGAGACAACAATATAAAGGTGATTCTTAAATATGCGCAGTAAATAAATTATCTCTAAATACCTTTCCAAGAATCCTTCCTAAATGACGCCCATTTCTTTTCATTTATGGCACAGTGTTCTGGGTTTAATTCCCACATGTGGCCACTGTCTCTGTGAAGATTACTACTTCTGTCTGGGTCTGCTTAGGTTTTCCTCTCACATCCCAGAGACTTTGTATATGTTAAGTTAAATGCTAATTCTGAATTAGCCATATGTTAGTAGGAATCTGTATAAGTGTGTGTGGGTAGGCCCTGGGATGGATTGGCTCCTTCTCCAGTCCAGGGTTGATTTTTGCCTTGCACTCCATGTTGGTGTATTAACATCAGGTCCCTTGTGACCCTCAATTGGATTAACAGGGTTTGCAAGTGACTTTTTAGATTTATAGGCTTATGCTTGCATCCAGGTACACACATTAATTTCAGTTACATACTTTTAACAGACTTATTTCCACATATGAAACACAGCTGTAGTCAAATATTGCTATCATCAGGCAAAATGTATATTTACATTATTTTGAAGGAAATGAGGTGGATGCACAAAACTAAAATATACAGTATGTCTAAATAAACTTAGAAAAGCTAATACTGGATTCTCTGATACAGTATATTGTACATTATATAATGATGAGGATATTGTGTACCCCTTTTGTTTTTCTAATGTGATTAAATTTTAAAAAAAAAATGTCAACATACTGTTAAATTTTAGGTCTCCTTCATAAATAACAAAAAGATCAGAGTCTTCATTCCTTTTTGGAAGGAATATCACTCATAAAACTAAGTCTTATAATATGGCCTGCTGAGGAGCTGGGGGGAATATTTATATCTATATTATTTGAAAATCTTGCTAAGGTAACATTGCTATCAGTAGAGGGCAGATTTGCCAGGCAGTGATTCTTGTTTTTGTTAAACAGTTAATATTGCAGCAATCACATGCTTTTAATTATATAAGTCTTTAAGCTCATGTTATGGTAGTAAAGGCTGTTATAGCTGCTGTGTTGTGTTCTTGTAAATGTCACTTGTGATCGTCTATTTGCCTCTTTATAAATTCAAACAGTAAATTTAACTTTGTGTGCACTTCAATAAACTGATTTTACCAGTTGACTGTAATTCTATACTTAGCCAACAATTCCTTTCCAGAAAAAAATGTAGTAATGAATATTTCAGAAATGCAGAACACCCTAAATAGATCATTAATTTTTTTGATTGGGGAATGGTCCATGCATCTTTACTATAAAAGTTGCTATATTTTGTGTGATCTGTTTTAAAAAAATAATAAATTAACAATACAGTGGTGTAGCTGGGACCTTTGTCACCTCACATAACTTGGATCTCTGTTTGGTTTGGCGCCGCTGTTCATATTTTCCTTACACAAGTCTTCAGAGTAAGGCAAGGAATCTGCTGCATGTATTATTTACAGCAGATCTGCAGTGTATGTCTTATGATGGATTGATTACTGTGTTCCTTCCATAGTTGTGGGTGTTCATCTGTGCTTAGTTGCTCCTTCCCCCCACCTCTGTTTACATTCATGCTAAAGAGCCATCCATTAACTGTCACATTTAAAAGTAACATTTTACTTTAGATACCACTGTTTAGACTACTGAACAACTTGATTAAACTTTACTGCAGCACCAAGAATACAGCAGTGGTGACATTTTGGGTCAAAGTACTGTGCTAAGCATCACCTCTCTGGAATCTTTGTATCAATGATTGAGAACGCTATAGATACCTTTGACTTATAAAGCTAAGATTTTTTGCATTCATTCGTTATCTTTCACAACTTCAAAAAATGTTTGTTCGGTCAGTAACATAAGACCTTGATGTACTGTATATTGTAGATGATAAATGCATGCCACAGGACAATGGAAGTCATGTCAGTAGTGCATTACAGCAAGCAGTCATAGGCACCCTTATTTTAAAAGATGTACCTGCATAATGCATGATGTTCAATTTGTGAAGTTTGTTCTTATATTTGCAAGGTAATCCAACTAGGTTTAAAAGCAATTTATTGCCACATGTCATTCTCATCAATTTTGGTATCTTGCTGGTATATGTAAAGGATGAAGAATGAGGAATTGTGAATACAGAAAAACATTCAGCTACTAAAGTTTTAGTATCCCCTCACCTCTACATCCCCCTAAAATGTCAGCGATTAAATACTAAACAAAACAAGTGGTCACTGCTGGTGAGTGAAGCAGAGGAAATTGCACACCAGCTTGATAATAATTTAGGCAAAGGTGTCACTCTGAGGACTTGAGTTGTGTGACAGAGACATTACAAGACATCAAGAACTGTGTTTAAAGTTAAATCATCTGCCTTCTTTGTGGATACATTACAAAGTTTTAATGGGCATGGGGATACATACTCTGTCATTAGATTGGATGGAAAGTACCCAGCACTTTGCACATGATTTATATCTCTGCATATTGGAAGTGTTCATTGGTGCTAATTTTATTTAGTTATTGCCAGAGTTGGGATAGTTACTCAAAGAAAGCAGTACATTACAAATTACCAATTACTTATCCCAAATAGTAATGGGAATACTTACTCATTACTTTGAAGAAAAATTAATTACATCTTTGATTACGTTTATGTTACTCTCTAAAACAATGCAAATATTTACCATTTGGATAAGTACAAGGATAACATCCACATGTCCTTTCAGTATTTTAATAAGGAGGAAATAAATAATAACAGTGACCTTGAATTATGCATGACATACTATATAATAACTCTGTGCCACTGCAAACATATGAACCAGCCAGTAGATTCCTTTAGTTCACAAACATAATTTTTAGTAAAGCAATAACTCTAAAAACATTTGAAAACCATGAATCAGTAAATGCTAAATTATTGCTTGTGTTGTAACCAGCAGACAAGAGGACTTCTTGATGACAAGTGACCTGTACAGTCCCCAAAACTCAATCCAATAGAGCTGGGGTACTCGATTATTTTACTTTTGGTTTTAAAATTACTTTACTTTTTACTTAAACCAGTTTCTTAATTAGGACCCATATAATTTACTAATAAATCAATATTTTTAGGGCTTAGTTTTAGTTAACTTGCTTGTTAAAATTCAAAACCCATAATCACCTCTTTTAGTTTTAAATAGCTGCATTAAAGTTTTAATTGCTGTCTGGGCCTTCCCAAAACTGTTTTCATAAGGTTGTAAGTCCGTCAGTCAGTCATTGTCCAACCCGCTATATCCTAACACAGGGCCACGGTAAGGCAGGAATAAACCCCGGGCAGGGCGCCAGGTCACCACAGGGCACACACACCAAGCACATACTAGGAACAATTTAGGATCGCCAATGCACCTAACATGCATGTCTTTGGAGTGTGGGAGGAAACCGGAGCACCCGGAGGAAACCCACTCAAACACGGGGAGAACATGCAAACTCCACACAGGGAGGACCCGGGTAGCGAACCCATGTCTCCTTACTGCGAAGCAGCAGCACTACCACAGCCTAGCCCAAACCCTGAAAAACAGCCCCATGCCATTATCCCTCCTCCACCAAATTTCACTGTTGGCACAATGTGGTCAGGCAGGTAACGTTCTCCCGGCATCAGCCAAACACAGACTCACCCATCTGACTGCCAAACAGAGAAGCGTGATTAGTCACTCTGTAGAACACGTTTCCATGACTCCATCCAGTCCAATGGCATTGGACTTTGTGATGTGAGGCTTGCATGCAGCTGTTCGTCCATGGAAAACCATTCCATGAAGGTCCACACGGTTTTTGTGCTTACATTAACGCCAGTGGAATTTGGAAACTCTTCAGCTATGGAATTAGCAGTCTTTTGGCAATTTTTATGCACTATGCACCTTAGCAGTTATTGACCCGGCTCTGTGACTTTACGTGATCTTCAGCTTTATGGCTTGGTTGATGTTCTTCCCAAACACTTCCACTTTCCAATAATACCACTTACAGTTGACCGTGGAATATCTAACAGGGATCAAATTTCACAAGCCGTCTTATTGAAAAGGTGGCATCCTTTCACAGTACCATGCTTGAAGTCACTAAGCTCTTCAGAATGACCCATTTTGTTCCACAAATATTTGTAAATGGAGACTGCATGGTTAGGTGCTTGATTTTGATTGATTTTGTATACCTGTGGCAATGGGTCAGATTGAAACACCTGAATTCAGTAATTAAGAGGTGTGTCCCAGTACTTTTGTCCATATAGGGTACCTTTGATGCAAGAAAATGCCGTGCCTTTGCTATAAAACAGTCCATTTTTGCTTAGTATCAGATGTTCTTATAAAAGGGCCAAAAATAATTTGCTTGTATAATATCAATATCAGAGAGATCTTTTTGTTAAAATTAACTTTATGTTCAGAAATGTTTTATATTCTGTTCCATCTGCATAGTATGTGTAACAGACCATTTTATAACAAATGATTTTAGAAAAGTTTGATATATATTTATTAACAGTTTATAGAATCTTTTCTCATAAACTTCAGAACTGCATGCATTACGTACTTCTTAATCACTTGCATATAACATTAAATAAAATAAAAATGCTCAAAGTAATAGACATTTTTATTCGTTCCTAGCCAACTTTAGGTTGCAATAGACTAATAAATTGCCTTTTCATGTTCAAAGTTCACCTTTAGTAGTTTTGATCAGCATTCAGGTAAGTCAGATGTGCCAAAATAGAATGTGTGGCACTGTAAATGTCTTTGTAGCTATAGTATTATGGTACTTTTATGAAGCGGAGTTTGGCAGCAGTGTTTTGTTTCTTGATTTCTTTCTTTTGTTCTCCAATAACTGAGAAATGAGTTATGATCCTTGTCCTGATCAGTTTGAAGCTATAAATCCTTCTTTGAATATTGGTAAAGTCTTTATACTTTCAGCTGTTTTACAATATAAGATTTAGTTTTATTCTTTGAAAAGAAAATGCTTTTTGAGGCAGTTAAGAAAATAGAAGAATAATTTTTATTATATTGGATTCAAACCTTGGAATTTGAAGTAAGAAATTATTTATTCTTAATGCCTAATAGCATTAAAATGAAATTGTTTAAATGTACATTATAAAAGATTTTTATTGTCTTTGTATTCCTGTACAAATTAAATGCTAAAAAATATTTTAACCCTTACATTTTATTTTGTTCAATTAAAATAAATGTTAGAATAGTTTGCTGTAGAGAACAGAAGTAAGTATAATTACCTACTTATGACATTGGCTGCATTATTTGTCCAGAACACCATATCATATCAAAAAAATCATATAATTTTGAAGCTAACAGATGCGATTCAGACATGTTGTCTTTGTAATTTTTGAACTGATAAAATTTTATTTTGAGCATTTGCTGTTTTTTGTGTCTGTGATGAAGCATTGCAGGGATTGTTTTCATCTCCCATGCAAGCTTCTCATTTGTAATTTGTGAACATATGTGCTTAAACCATAAGCAGTAAACACAAGCTGTGTGTTCTTCAGTAATGTACATAACTTTACTTTCAACTAAATCGTGCTAGGATGCTATGAATCATTTTAATATTGTTTCAATTAGCTACACTGACTGTAGACATGACATGTACTTGCTGTCCTAAGTAAAAAGGAGAATATGAAACATTTTGTGTGGGGCACACAGTCTGAAAAATTGAGTCTCTTACTTAATGGCCTTCTGGTAATGACAATCCATACATGCACAAACAAACACACACTTCAAAGTATGCAACAGGATCACAAAACACTTAAACATTAGAGATAAAAGGACTTAACCTGACTGTTAATGCTGTTTTAAATTCTTAAAACAAACAGCTGTCAAGTAACAGGATGACAGCAGTTCAAAATCAGAGCAAGAGAGAGTCTTTGATATGACCCGAACACAGGATCATGGAAAAGTTTTGTCTTTATTAGTGTGTTCTTGGTCCGGTAGTCTCTGTCCAAGCGTCTTTGTTAGCTTGAAAGATTCAACACGTAGATGAACTGGATTCCCAAACAGCACTCAGATTTCAAGCTATTGTAATAGACAAACACCTAGCATGGTTTGTTAGCTGCTCATTTATCATATTCAAATATTGTTTTCAAGAATTTTCCCAGTAAGAGATGTAGTACACTTACTGCCACTTCTCCCTGCTTATTTCTTTAATCAGAACATTATAGCATTAAAAATAATCTTTTTAGTCTGACCTTCAATTCAGTCTTATTTTGTAGATTGTCTCAGTATATTTCAGTTTTTTAAGGGGTCCTGTCTCATAGGTTAAAAATGATTCTCATGTTGTGTCTGTATTCCCATGCTTTCCTAAGTACAAGCTGAAATTCATTTAAGTAGATCAATATAAATGCAGGCTAAATCTGTGTGTGTTTTCAACAAAGACCCATATCTGTATATAACCATTTAAATCATAACTCACAGTGATGTTCTGATTATTAATTTTATGTTCTGCATACTAAAACATTTTACATGCCTGTGTGGCTGCTTAATATGCTATTTCTAACTGTAACGTAATTTAAAGTGTGGAAAGTATATTCAGGGAAATTAGCATGTTTCAGGTTTTTTTAACTGAGAGGATGAGCCTTCTTTTACTAAACTCTGAAAGTTAGTGGTGTTAATGTTTTAAAGCTTCTTTAAAGACTTCATCCACTTTTGTGGCTCCTATTCCAAACAAAAAAATATGACTGAAAAATGTGGTGAGACAACTTCACGTTGTCATTTAAATTCAAACAATGCCTACCGTGTGATATTTCAAAACGTGCATTGTTATTCTTAATATTAAATGTTTTGAATATTTATATAGGTATTCACTTACATTTTCTTGTAATACACAGTAAAACTTTTAATATGGTATGACTTACCTAATAATTAACTTCATTTCCCTGTTGAGATTGTGTTGTCTCACAACACCATTTTGTTTTGGACCCTGTCATTTTGTAGGCCATTTATGCATGGCTGATAAGCAGGTTGCTATGCTAGGATGATCAGAAGTGCATGACATGTGTCACCAACATTGCCACAGTATGAAGAACAGG